>NW_027270080.1:0-65330 GCF_030848805.1 Temnothorax longispinosus | reverse complement strand
CCTAGAAATATGTTGTTACGACGACGAACATGTTTGGACAAGTTCGATGCGTCATCGACAAAAAAACACGCTACTACGCAGTGCGCTATCGAGTTAGTCTTACCATTGTGAGCCGCCTAGCGGCGTCGTTGCGAACGAGGCCCCCGCGGACCCCCCACGCGGCCCCCGCCGACCCTCACGCGGCCCACGCGGACCCCGCGGCGCGACCGCGACCGCGAACGCGAACTTCCCCTCCCGCGGACCCGCGGCGCGGGTGAGTCATCCCGGTGAGTCATCCCGGTGAGTCATCCGGTGGTATGTCAAGGTTAACCCTTCTCCTCCCCCTTCCCCGCGAAATCCGAAATCCTTGTGTAACCCGATACCTTTGAGTAACCCGATATCCTTGTGTAACCCGATACCCCGCCCCTCCCCCTTCCCCCCCCGCGAAATCCAATACCCTCCTCCCTCACCCCCCCTCGGAGCTCCCGGGGTTGAACCCGCCTAGGTTAACTACTAAATACGACGTCCCAATTGTTAATTTATGATCAACATCTTAAAATGTATCATGATATAAATTTTCATAAAAATTGAACGCAGTTTGTACGTTTTAAAGAACGAAACAGTTATTTTTTAGCATTTCACGGATAACCCTCCGTAGTCACACCGGGTCAATTTGACCCGAGCCTCAACTTTGGTCGTAAATACCTTGCTCGTAACTTGAAAATTGGCGGGCATAACGCCCTCTAGCTGTAGTTAAAAAAAATTTTTTAAACAAATTTTCGCGAATTTTTTTTATATGTTAAAAATTCCTGAGGCTCTTCTTTTTTATAGCAATCAATTTAGCAATATCGCAAGTGCATTTGAGAATTTTTTTCAACACGATCGGTGGATAAATAGTCAAATGGCGAACGGTCAAAGTTCGTCTCGGGTCAAAATAACCCAGAGTGACTTCCTTGTTTGAAAAAATAGGTGTGACTACGGAGGGATAATTTGGCCGCCATATTGGTTTTGGACAAACTAAAAATTTATTTTTTCCATGAATTCAATGCTAACTACTAAATAAACACATTAACACATTTTTCTATGACAGTCTATAAATTCCAAGTAACGATATCATCTGTCGTATCTCGTTACCCGCAGACTTCGGCCACCATATTGAGGTCCGTCATGTTGATTTTTCAAAAGGCCACAGCTCAACTAAAACTACATATGTGTAGCTATAAAATGAGCCCCGAAAGAATTTTTTAGGTGACCCCAATTTTTGGACAGGGGGGTGTCTGATTTCACGGAGAATGCCCCATATAAATATGAGTCATTAAAAATGTGGATGGTGTATTATATAATAAACTAAATATTTATAATAATTACCTTAATTTCTTTCCCATTTTTGTAGTATTTTAATACATTTCAAAGTCTTTCTTTTACCGATCGTTATTTAATAGAATGTTGTAATTTTAGTTATTATTTATTATGTATATTTTGACATAAAAATATTTTGATATTGTAAGGAATTTGTCAGGGAACTCGCGGGAGCGAGGGGTAGGACGGTAATTTGCCGGGATAGGACCTTGCTTAACGAAAGGTAGGACGGTAATTGTCGGGAAAGAGACTCGAGAGCCGGAATGTCAGGAAGAGGGCAAAAGAAATAAGGGATATCTCGTGAATCAACCTCGTAAATGTGATTATAACGGGTGTTTATTGGTGAATGACTGTACACAGTGACTTTTGCACGCGCGAAGATATATCGACTTGACTCGGTCGTGTCTTGCAGGAGACTGTCCCGCGTTAACTCAGCTCTCTCCGGACCGGGAGCGCTCGGGCCCAGCGTCGCGTGATCGTACGGACCAATCATATCGCTCAGCGAGAGCGCGCAGTAATATCGGGGCCAGCTCGGAGGCCGCGCAACGCAAAACCGGGCGACCTACGCCGAATGGAAACTACCCCGCAATGGCGTTCCTTACAATATAAAATAATAATATTAATAATAATAATAATTATATATATATATATATATATATATATATATAATAAAATCAGTACTTACGTGCTGTTTCAATAGATGTAGCGAATGATACAGCTGCTGGTGCTGGCCCATTTTTTGATGTTGATTGTCCAGCTGATTTTGCACCGATTGATTGCTGATTTTGCCACAAGAGCTTTTGCTTTCACCAATTCTTTTTCTAATACTTGAATGTTGTACTTTTGCTCTTTTATGTTGTCTTCTTCTTCTACGTTTACCTGGCAAAAAATAATTATTTATTTATTATTATACTCGTAAGCAATACAACACGTTTACAAGGTTTTATTTTACAGAATTACTTGATGATAAAGAACTCTTTCCAAACTATTTTCAGATTCTTTTCAGTTCATTATGTATGATGGACTTAAGAGCAACAATGCTTTGAAAGAATTCTTTATTAGCAAGTTACTCTGCGTATTTAATTACATGTAAATCTTCATTAAATTTTTTATCAATAAATCTAATGACATATTACATATTTTAAATTTCATTAATTTGATACTTACAAGCATTTCATCATCTCCGTCCATGTTTTAATTTTGATTATCTCCGTCCACGTTTTAATCTTGTTTTTTTTTGCAACGCCATAATCGTGGCAGTTTTGGCGACGATCTTAGGAGCTGCCTTCTTCGGGCTTTCCGCGGCCTTCTCCCGTACGTTCTTCTTAGTCTCCGCTTTTTACATATTCAAATAGATAAGACACGTTGCGCTTTTCTTTTGGCTTTGTTCTTAAGTTTGTCAGTCGACAGCGTGAAGGAGCGGTTTTTGCCCTTGGTCTACACTCTGTACGACAGCATTAACAGAGACGGCGGGCAATGGGCGGGCTTTATCTCACCTTGTAATACATGTACATACATACACGAAGTACGGGCACGTGCTCATGGCGCTACGAACGCGAGTTCGTGGCGCCTCTTGCTTCGTGTATGTATTTATATGTATACGTGTATGTAATGCCCTTTTTCACCAACGTCGATTAACTTAAACCTTAGTTCAATTCACTCTTTGTGTCTTTCTAACAGTCTCTCTTATGCCCAATTTCACCAACGTCGTTTAATTTGAACCTTAGTTCAATTCACTCTTTGTCTGTTTCTAAGGGAGACTGTTCAAGTTAAACGACGTTGGTGAAATCGGGCATTAGAAACAGACAAAGAGTGAATTGAACTAAAGTTCAAGTTGAACGACGTTGGTGAAAATCTGTTGGTGCTGTCGTGCAGGGTGCAGAGGCAAAAACAATACCGGCTCCTTCACGGTATCGACCGACAAGCTTAAGGACAAAGCCGAGAGGAAGGCGTAACGTGCCACATCTACTGTTTTGAATAGGCCTCGTGGCCTCCACGCAGTTGATCGAGCGGCTGCTTCCTCAGAATCGGGCGTGGTCGAGAAAGAAAGGGATTCACTTCTCTGCGTTGAATATTTATTATAAAGTCACTCGGGCGGTACAATAAAGGCGCGGTCTATCGCTCGACTTAACGGCACGTGCGATTCGTACGACGATCACGATGATTCTCTGCGGTAGTAGTGGCGGCAGTGGTGGGAGACGCCGCTGCGAGCACGGCCGTAACTAGGCGGAATACTACGAGAGCGCCCGCGAATAGCAGGCACGACAACGCGGGGTAATCGTGGATCGGTAAAGCAGGAGCGGACCCGGTTACCCATCATACATCGCCGCCTCCTTGAAAGGACGTACTTTCAAAACAAAAGAACAAAACGTAAAAAGTAGTCTCTTACATCAGAATGGTTACATGACACTCCTTCGAATTGGAGTCGCATAGTACAAAGATTAGTATAACTAAGTTTGGAATCTAAGATGACTAGGTCAAACATAAAATAAAATAGCATTCGCACTTATAATTAAATAGACGCTTGTGATATAGGAGTGGCAACCAAAGGGCTTCGCAAAAATCTTAACGCTAATTGAACGCGAAGTTTGACGTCCACGCGAGACGAGTATACTTAAGTGTCTATGGGTAACACCGCGAGCTTAGAGAGAGGTCTCGTGAAATCACCTTTCGTTGTTCGGACGGTGGCAACCCTCGTGACGCCGTCGGCTCCGGTGTGAACATTCTGAACTCGCCCCAACAGCCACTGCAAAGGAGCTAGGCCTTGCTGTTTTATGAGCACTAATTGCTCGGGTTTTAACTGTACGCCCTTGTTGGCCTTCCATTTGGTTCGTTCTTGCAAAGAATTAAGGTACTCAGCGCTCCATCTACGCCAAAAATGTTGTCTTATTTGCTCTACTCTTTGCCAGCGCGTAAGCCGATTTTTTTTAATGTCTTGTAAGTCGTGGCAAGGGAAACTATTCAAGGCTGTACCGACAAGGAAATGACCGGGACTGAGATACGCGAGATCATTTGGATCGGCGCTCAGTTGCGTGAGTGGTCGCGAGTTCAGGATTGCTTCCACCTCGCAGAGTACCGTCTGCATTTCTACGAATGTTAAATGCGCTTGGCCTATAATTCGAGCCATGTGATACTTGGCCGACTTTACTGCGGCTTCCCATAGACCGCCGAAGTGCGGCGCGTTAGGCGGGATAAAGGACGAAGAAGTTTCCTGCTCGCGAACAAACTGGTTTATATCGTCTCGAACCTGACTATCGTTAATTAAGTCGTAGAACTCTTTGATCTGCTTATGCGCCCCTACAAACGTGGTCCCATTGTCGGAATATATGCAAGCGGGTTTGCCTCTTCGGGACATGAAACGCCGAGTGCGCTAAGAAAGCTTTCCGATGTGAGATCACTTACTAATTCGATATGTACGGCTTTCGTGGAGAAACACACAAAGATAGCGATGTACGCCTTGTGAAAGCGGGCATTACGTCGCTTGCCCTCCTTTACCATGACGGGTCCGGCATAGTCGACATTACAATGCGAGAATGGCCTTGAAACGGTAACACGAGTAGAAGGCAACGAGCCCATTAAGGCTTCTGACTGGCTCGGTTTAGCTCTGAAGCATGTTACGCAGTTTCGAATAATTTTTCGCGCGGTTGAGCGCAGCGACAAAGGCCAGAATCTCTGCTTAACTGCGGCCATAGTTGCCTGAGTGCCGGCATGCATGTTACGCACGTGTTCTTGTCTTATCGTACGTTTTGTGAGCTCGTGATCGCGAGGTAGTAATATGGGGTAGCACGCGTCGAATTTTAACTCAGAATTCTTTAATCTACCCCCCACCCGGATTAGCCCGGTTTCGTCTATGAAGGGAGACAGGGAAAGTATCTTGCTGGACGCGCTAACCGAGTCTCCTTTGGTCAACGCTCTGTACTCGTCGGGAAATGAGCTTCTTTCCACTGCTTTGCACACGACGCCCAACGCGTGCGACATCTCGTTGTGAGAAACGGATTCGGTGGCCGGAGTCGGCCGATGCGCCTTGTTGATCCTGAGACAATACGCTATGATGCGGCATATATTGCCCAAGTTTGAATGCTTTTTGATTAATCCGTCGACGATCGAAGGACTGATGATGACGACGGCTGCCGCTGCTTCTCATGTTTTGGGAAGATCATCTCTTAGGCGAGTGATGTCCTTACTTGGCCAGCGGTCTTCTTCGTATTGCAGAAAGGTAGGTCCATGCCACCATAACTTGCTTCCACGAGTTCGTGCGGATGTAGTCCACGTGATAGTATGTCGGCGGGATTGTCTGTGGACGGAATGTGCCTCCAATCTTCTATCTTGGTTAAACATTGTATCTTACCAACTCGGTTGGCAACGAATACCTCCCACCTCCGGGAAAGCGAAGTTATCCAGTATAGTGTGATGGTGGCGTCAGACCAGAAAAACTTCTTGAATTGCGTTATGTCGATCGATGCGCTGACCTTGTCCATCAATTCGGCCAATAACAGTGCCGCTTGTAGCTCCAGCCTTGCCAGCGATATGGCCTTGAGAGGGGTCACGCGGGATTTCGAGCAAAGCAACTCGGTGCGGTAGCTGGTGCCGAGTTTTGTCCGAAGGTATATAACGGCTCCGTATGCCTTTTGGCTGGCATCGCAGAATCTATGTATTTGTATTAGCTGGGGATCCGTGGCAAGCTTGACGCACCGCGGAACTCGTACTTGTTTCAAGACCGACAATTGTTCCTTCAGCCTTGACCAACGCGCGTGGATGTCTTGTGGCACTGACTCGTCCCAATGATTGCCTGACTTCCACAGGTCTTGCAGGATGAGTTTCGCGACCACGATGACAGGTCCGAGAAGACCGAGGGGGTCGAATAACCTGGCAACGCCGGATAATATTGTGCGTTTGGAGACAGTACTGTGGCTCTCCTGAGTGTCGTGAGAAACTTGAAATGTGTCTCTGATGTGATCTCATTGCATTCCGAGAATGCGTGAGTTTGCATCGCTGCAAATTTCTACTGGCTCGTGGTTTTGATCCTGGACGTCCTTTAATAATTCCGGGCAATTGGATGCCCACTTGCTCAATTTGAACGCTCCTAATCGTAGTATTTCCACCACTTGATGGCGAACTATTTCTAGATCCTTCTTTGTGTCGGCCCCGGTCGCGACGTCGTCCACGTAGCAACCTTCCTTGAGGTGGATCGATCCCACCGGGAATCTCGATGCGTTTTTCTCGGCTAGATTGTTCAGGCATTCTGTGGCTAGATATGCGGCAGCTGCGGTGCCGTAGGTGACCACCAGGGATTCGTATGCCTTGATGTCGTGATTGGGCTTGCTCCGCCACAATATTCGTTGAAGATGTGTCTGCGATGGGTCGACCAGAATCTGCCGCTACATCTTAATTATATCGGCCACGAAGACGTATAGAAAGAAGCGGAAGCGAATCAGGAAAGAAATCAACTCTGGCTGGACGACTGGTCCCACTCTGAGCGCGTCGTTTAGAGACACTCCAGTAGTAGTTTTGCAGGATGCATCGAATACCACACGTATTTTGAGTGACTGCCCAGCCATTTTAACCACACTGTGGTGAGGCAGATAGACTGCCGGCGGGTCATCATCAGGTTGCTCGTCTACCAATTTCATGTGGCCGAGTGCGACGTACTCCTGCATAAAGCGCACGTAGTGCTCCTGTAGGTTGGGATCACGCTTGAAACGCCTCTCCATGGCTAGCAGTTGCTTCATCGCGATGTCCCTGGACTGTCCGATTTTGGCCATCACGTGCTCCTTCACCGGAAGCTTCACAACGTATCTACCGGACTGATTTTGCAACGTGTTGTCCGCGAAGTGTTTCTTGCAGATGGCCTCCTCGACGGTGTAATTGGCTGTATTGTTGGAGATGTCCTCTCGTTGCCAAAAACGTGTTAATTCTTCGTGCAATTGTAGATTGGTTACTGCGGCATGGCAGGCTTGTATTTTCAAATCTTGTTTCGACGGGTTATCTAACCCGCCTGCTAGGATCCATCCCAGACGCGTCTTTTGCAGCGTCGGATGCGCTTGGGATGATTTGATTTGTCCCACGCACAACAGGTCCCAAAACAACTCCGCGCCAATCAGAGCGTCGATCTCGGATGACTCGTGAAAGCGAGGGTCGGCTAAAGGTAGATTGCGCGGGAGATTAAATTCGCCGCGATTGAGAGTGAACGACGGGAGCTTGTCCGTGACTTGATCCGTCACGATGCATTCAACGTCGAAGGAATACGAGTTTATGCGCGATGACATTTTCAGACAAACGATCTGAGTTGACTTTGTGCTAGCGCCGTTTATCCCCGAGATTGAAACGTTTAATGAACGCGGCTTTAGACCGAGAGCAGATACGAAGCTTTTAGAGACAAAGTTAGCCTGAGAACCGCAATCCAGCAACACACGACAAAGTTTTCGCGCGCCCGCATCATTGTAGATGTACACGGCAACCGTGGATAGCATGACGTACTTGCCGTCCGAAAGATGCGACGCGTGCGCCACTAGCGCAATCGGCGTTGTCGCTGAGCTCGGCTTTGGATTGTTTTCCTGATCGCCATCGAGCTTCTCGGGAGTTGACGATTCAGGGTGAAGTCCCATGGAGCCAGCGTACGGCGTACCGGCGTACGGCGTAAAGAAACTTGGCCAATCACAGGATTTGCGCCCGTTTCGTTACGCCAGCACAAATTTTACGTTGGTTTATGCAGCATAGGGCAGCGTTCTGGCGTTTACACTATACAGACACGCACATGTTCAGAGTTCCTAACCTAATACCTAATAAAAATATAATATATTATTGTGAAAGAGGATTGAAGTTAAAAATGAATAAATACCAGTCCAATAATTTCTTGGTAAGTATCAGTTTATAAAATTGTCCATATATACAGCACGAAATAATATAAATACTAGAATTATAAGAAAACTGAATTTAAAAGCACGCTTATCAATTTGAATCAATTCTTTTTGTATGTTAGGATATCATCTTAATCTTAAGTTTAATATTATCAATTATTTATATGATAAATGCACATTAGGAAATGCACTAATTTACATAAAATAATGTTCATTTGTAGAACATAAAATGTGGTTATTGTGGCGATATTTTAGTCGTCGCCACACAAGAAGAAATGTTGTGTCACAATTGTTTTGAACATTACGATGAAAAGATGCATGCTGTATCCATCGATGAAGACTTTGTTGTAACTATTGGTAAGTTTTGCAGTAATAATACTTGTAGCTTTCCAGCAATGCACATAGTCGGCACTGTGTAATTTATTTTTCAACAGAGTGCTTTACAATTCCAACACAGCTCAAAAAGTAAGCTTTTTGCCGTGTGTTTCAGTCGTGCGAGTCTAAAGAGCATATAACAAGAGTTCATTAGCATTACGTTGTATCTATCTGTGTTACCTTGCTGGAAAGCACCCATTATGTTACATACACGTAGGTTTCAAATGTTAAATTTAATCTGCAACTAATTGTATTTTAACAAGTTCAAAACAGCAATCAAGCAGATACGGAGGACACTAGCAATGAACATCAGTCCTCAACAGATCACCGTGATGAGATGCTAATTAACGTAGTACAAACAAAGCCAGCATTATACAATTTCCACTTTCCACCTACCGAACAGACAAAGGCGAAAAAGAAAGCACTGTGGAAGGAGGTTGAAAATATGTTAGGAGGTTTGTATAAAAACTTAAAAGATATTACTAAAAGTTGCAAAGTGCAAGTTATAATCTATTTTAAAAATACGAGTTAATTTTGTTTATGATTACAGGGCTTATGACTGCGGATGATGCTGTTGTGCCGCGAAGGTCAACAACCCCGAAATGCGACACCTCGCTGTCAGCGTTGCTTCCGGATCTTGCCAAACTCACCTGAGGTAGCATTCCGGGTTTCGCAAGTGACACAGGTCACTCGCCCGGAAGCAAAAGCGCTGACAGCTGAGTCAGCACCGCGGAAGCTAACGCGCGAGAGATAAAAGCCCGCCCTTCCGAGAAGCGGCGGGCAGTCCGGAACAAAAGGCTAGATCACGCGCAACCGAATGTAATCGACTACGCGAGCGCCCGCAAGTCAGGGCAATAGATTAAGAACACCTGTGTAACAAGATATCCAAGTTTATTAAACGCTATTATACAAAAGATCTGGACTCGTGTGTTTTCTCCCCGCCCGGCGGATTCCAAAAGAACTCCGTGCCGACCCTGCATCCCCAGGAGCGGCACAACAATGCAATGAAAAGATGGAAGTATCTAAGAAATTGTTACGTGCGTTACAAACGGCAAGTAAACGAGTATGTTCCAAGTGGATCCGGTGCACAAGCGAAAAAACAGAAAATGTTCCGCTTTTATGAAATCATGCAATTTATCGACGATCCATTAGAAAGTGCACCGTATGTATTTTTATATATTCTTCATAAATTACTAAGTAATAAATAGTAAAAGAAACTAAAATTTAGTCTATTACATACATAATATTTCAAATATGCACTATAATTATAATATTTATTCGGTATAGTTAAACGGCCTGACTGGCAAGTTTTATTAAGTATATCACAACGACGTTTTGACCACTATTTTAAATCCTTTTCAAGTTATTTTAACAATGCTGGAATGAAAGAATGAAAGAATATATAAGAAATTTAAAAATTAAAAATTAAACAACAATACGCGATGAACAGATTTACGAGAATATCGGTAAATAGGACTTACATGGATCATTGTGCGTCAATCATATAAAATTCGTGGCGGGTCGGAAAAATACGACGGTCTCATGTGAAGGCCGAAAAACTAATGATACATTATCACAAAATACAGTAAACATAGAAGGAGAACTTAAAGTGATACATTATCGCAAAATACAGTAAACATAGAAGGAGAACTTAAAGTGAAGAAATTATCGAACATTGGACAATTACAAACACCGTTGCCAATGTTTGTTTTTGAACCTAGAGATTAAGGACATTAACTACACGATTGCTTATTTACGATCTGAGGGGCAAAGGATTGAAGACGCGTTATACGTTTCTCTACCGGCATGTACAGTAAAAGAATTTTTCTTATATAACAGAAACAAGATATCTTACTTCGACAACTTGACCAGATGCAAATTAATGAAAAAATTCAATAACTTAAAAATTAAACATAACAAACAAGTTGAGACTTTCCATAATATTGACACGAATAAATGGATCGTTAACATTAGTAACAGACAGATCCCCGAAAATATTTTAAAGATGCTAAGTCTTGGTAGCAGGTTCGGACTACCTGTCAATCAATACAATAGGAATGACCGATCAAAAATTGTCTTAGATGTTCTCAAAAACTTTGAACAAAATAAGCACATGATCGATGATGACAAAGTTAACGAAGTGCGCTGTCTTGTTTCAAATTCTCTCCATGATTTCATAAAAACAAACAAGAGATCTAATTCTATAGATAGATACATCTTATCGCAGTTTTCATTATGCAAAAAATATCTCACTAACAACCCTGACATTCTGGTTACGAATGCTGACAAAGGTCAGACTACTGTCATCATGGATAGACAAGACTATATTATGCAAATGAAAGCCTTGCTTAACGATCAGTCTACATACAGAAAATTAAACAGAAACCCGTTGAATAAAATCACCTCGCAATTAAACTGTTTAGTGAAGTTATGGAAGAACAACGGTATTATTGACGCGAGGGCTTACAATTTTCTGAACTGCATAAACGGTAACCTCCCCCGTTGCTATGGACTTCCGAAGATCCATAAGGAGAACTATCCGTTACGCATAATTGTATCCGCCGTTGGAAGCCCTCTTTATAATGTTGCCTCATATCTGCATAACATTCTGAATAAAGCAGTTGTGAAGCCGTCTTCCCATGTTAAAGATAGTTGGTCGTTCGTGGAGAGTATGAAGCAACACAGCATCCCCCCTGACCACATCCTGGTCTCTCTCGATGTCGTTGCGTTGTTCACGAACATACCCATAGAACTTGTTCTGACTGGAATCGAAAAAAGGTGGGATGCGATATCTGGAGAGACCCGGATGAATCTTGACCAATTTCTACACGCTATCAGAATGATTCTTAACTCCATTAGTTTTTCTTTTGACGGTGAGTTCTACGAACAGATCTTCGGTAGTCCAATGGGTTCCCCCCTCTCGCCTATTTTAGCCGATATCGTTATGGACGATTTGGAGACTTGCTGCCTTCAATCCTTTGATTTTCATATCGAGATTTTTCTTCGTTACGTCGATGACATTTTCATGTGCATTCCGCAATCGAAACTTAATGAGGTTGTCCGTACGTTTAACAACTATCATCCACGTCTCAAATTCACGTATGAACTTGAGAAGAACAACACCCTGAATTTTTTAAACACGTCTGTTTTTAGACACGGCAACTGTTTGTTCACCAACTGGTATCGAAAACCAACGTTCTCTGGCAGGTATATTAATTTTTTCTCCAGTCATCCTTTGAAATACAAGATTAACACGGTCATTAATTTGGTTGACCAGGCCATACTATTGTCGGATGAACAATTTCACGATGAGAACATCAAGTTAGTGAAAACTATATTGTCAAATAACTGTTTTCCCGACCTGTTGGTGAACAAACACATTCAAAGAAGAATTTCAGAAATTAACAAACGATCGAATAATGAGGATAGCGCTAGCAACGAAAGCAGTGCATTTACTCTTGATCTGAAAAATTATGTTCCCATCCCCTACGTAAAAACTTTTAGCGAGGGATTACGCCGTACGTTCAAAAATTACGGTTTGAACACCCTGTATACGGTCCCTAAGAAAATGGATACACTAATCAGGAAAGGGAAGGATAAATTGGAGATCAAGAGATGCACTGATGTCGTTTATAAACTTGACTGCTCTGATTGCAATGCATGCTATATCGGACAAACAAAGCGACATTTAGAAACGCGTATAAAAGAGCATCGCGCAGATATCAAAAAACCCCCCAACCAACATTCGGTCGTCAGTAGGCATAGAACAGATTCCGACCATAATTTCAAATGGCAGGATGTTACAATCCTACACAAAGAACAAAATTTAAAAAAACGTGAAATTTCTGAAATGCTATTCATTAAAAAACATAAAGAGGCAATCAACTCACAGAAAGACACTGAAAACCTGCCATTGGTCTATGATCGAATAATTTCTTCACTTTAAGTTCTCCTTCTATGTTTACTGTATTTTGCGATAATGTATCACTTTAAGTTCTCCTTCTATGTTTACTGTATTTTGTGATAATGTATCATTAGTTTTTCGGCCTTCACATGAGACCGTCGTATTTTTCCGACCCGCCACGAATTTTATATGATTGACGCACAATAATCCATGTAAGTCCTATTTACCGATATTCTCGTAAATCTGTTCATCGCGTATTGTTGTTTAATTTTTAATTTTTAAATTTCTTATATATTCTTTCATTCTTTCATTCCAGCATTGTTAAAATAACTTGAAAAGGACCCAAAATAGTGGTCGAAACGTCGTTGTGATATACTTAATAAAACTTGCTAGTCAGGCCGTTTAACTATACCGAATTATTTCATCACTGGCGAATAATTTTTATTGAATATATAATATTTATGCAATGTATGACCCTGCCAAAAATTTTGAAATCCAAAAGAAACTCTTAGAAATAAATCCTTTACCCACTTCTATATAAGTATGTATAAATATTAATACAATTTGCGCGTAATCTGACCTGAGCGTACAGGTTTTTGTTTAATAGGATTTTTTACTAGATAACAGATAATTGAGATCTAAAAATATGAAAATCTGTATTATGATTGATCTTAATTTTGCCATGTAATATACATTTTCATATTTTTTCCATACTAACTTAATACCTGTATATATGTATAATAACATTTATATGTAATAATTTTTTATAACTGTCAGTAATTTATCCGATTGCGATAAAGCTGCTGGAAGCGCACAAGAAGATGACGATTGTTTGCTACTATCAACTTCAACAACAAAGAGTACATGTGAAAATAGACCGTTGTCTTCATCTTCACCAGGAAACAGCATATGTGAACCGTTGTTTGAGATCGTAACCACGAGCATCGTGAAACCACGCTAGATTGCATGAAAATTTCGACGCACGCATGAAAAATGTTCGCATAATGTCTCGCATCAAATTCGTCGCGTTGATGTTCAACATAGCATGGATCTTTCTAGCATTCGCATTTTGGAAAGTTCGCCGACATTCACTCGGCGAAAACAAAGTCAAGTAAACGAGCTAAGACAAAGGAAAGATCCATGCTATAAACATTGCGTGAAAAACAAGTATCGATATCGGCGGATCATCACGTGCAAACAGTGACGTCAGCACGATGACGTAGGGCTCCAACGGCCAATCACCCTCCCGAAATTCGTAGAAATTTGTCTGGAGGGAGTTTCGCCTCGGAGGTGATAAAACGAACGCCGCCTCGGCGCGGGATCGATTCTCGTTCGTAGATCACCCGCTAAAGTATCACTGTATACGACCGCTTGTACTTCGCTTCAACCGCTTTTTCGCATTCGCGTAACCGCTCGCCGCTCTTGCCGTGCTAAACCATTGTGCGCGCTCACGGCTTTTTCCTTCACTGGAAATATCAAAGACTTTGTAAATAACCTGTACATATTTGCATTTTGAGAACATTATATTCTTTATTTCATTTGTACTTGCTGTTCAATTTTGTCTCTTTACTTGTGGTCGTCTTTTACCTCGCGCTATCTCGCGCTACCGCGCGCTCTCAAACAACCGTTGTCAGGAGCTTTACGTCGGCCGTCACAAACTTCGACACCCAAAACAACTTGTAAGAAAAAGCTTTATTGCATTTTCTTAAAGAAATGTAACATAATCGATGTAGTTATGTAGTCGATAATTCTTGACTCTAATTTTATCTTCTAATTAACTTTTGAAAAATATTGTGGAATACTATAATATTTCCTGCTAGCAAAACTTCTGACAAAGTCCTGAAATTTAATAGTTTTCAGAGACATTAGGAAAGCAGGTTTATTGATTATAATTATGACTATATAGTCTCTGATTTCCTTTTACTACTTTATTAAACTCTATTATTGCAGCGAAAGCATATAGTGAGTCTTTGATGCCATCAGAACTACGTGACGATCTTAAAAAAGTTCTAAATACTCCAGTTCCACGAAAAGATGCCATTGATCATTTTGTTCTTTGTTTATCAGACGGGATGCGAAAGCTATCTCGTAAAAAATCTCGTTTATTACAAATAGTAATTCTGCAGCTTCTTGCAGATGCAGAGGAAGAGGAAGCCAAAGAAAATAATTTTTAGTTTATTTTTATACAATATTTAATAACTTGTATAATTAGTATTTTATATCCGTGTTTATTTATTTTAATATTGAATGCTATTTGAATGGTTTTTTTAGTTTATCAAAAATTCAATATTAAATGTTTTTTTTTCAGTTTATCTTAAAGTCAATATTGAATGTTTTTTCTTTTAGTTTATCATAAAGTCAATATTGAATGTTATTTAAACGTTTTTTTTAGTTTATTAAAAATTTTAATACTTTTAATATATCTTTGTATGTATATAGAATAGGTACACTTCGGTAGACAATACATACACTTAATTAGATACAGAATGTTAATAAAAATTACATATTTAACAACGGTTACAAGAAATGTCGACATATACTACAGCAAAGTGTAATTGGTGTATCAAATACAATAAGTAATACAAATTTGATTATTCTATTTGAAAAATATATTTCATTTTTTCATGAAATGTATAGTCTATATAGCATACTTTTTTGTGTGGAATGAATAAAAAAAACATTTATTTTGTACTTCTTGGTTTTTTAAAAATTATTCTGCAAAACCTTCTCCCATTGCCATGGAACCGCACCAGTAGTTTCAAAAAATGTTGCAAAATCATCTCTTATTTGAGCACTACTTTTCGTCGGTCTACTTCTGTCAAACGTCCCTGCATCTTCCAGATTCGTGCCACGCAATTCCCGTTCATGTACATTTAATGTCGCATACCTTCTTTGTGTGTGCGGTAGCTTAAGTTCTTCTGATATTATGAAATTACGTAGACACGTAGCTGCTTTGATTATTCTAGTGGCAGTACTTACGCTGGCAATGATCGGTTTGCGAAATATTCGCATTCTCGCAGAAAGTATCCCAAATACACTTTCCACAATTCTGCGAGCTCGACTTAAACGATAGCTGAATACGTTTTTACGTCTATTAAGCCTACCACTTCTAGGATATGGCCTCAGCATGTGTCGCGTTAACGGAAATGCTTCATCACTGATTAGAACAAATGGTAAAGCCTGGCCACCATGTTCCACAGGTCTCGGCGGAGGAATTGACAGCGTACCGTTTTGTAATCGCTTGCCGATCTCGCTAGCATTAAATACTCCACCGTCACTACGCCTTCCTGGCGCACCAATGTCCAGTAATGAGATCCGATAATTAGCATCAGCAACAGCCATTAACACCAAACTGTGAGTGCCTTTGTAATTATAATACATCGAACCACTATTCGGAGGTGCCTGTATACATACAGCGTCATGAAAAAGTAAAAAAGTTTATTACATGATCTACTCTAATTTGTATATATATATATATATATAGGGTGAATAATTTTAATCGACGCAGGCAAATATCTTGAAAAATATGGAAGATACAGAAAAATGTTTCAGACAAATGTATATCTATAAAAGGGACACATAATTCGGATGTGAGTCATATAGTACAAGATCCCGACTAAAATCGACCTTCACCCATATGTTTTTCTAATAAAAGGTATTTTTTATCAAACATAATGAATAAACAAACAAATCCAGTAGGTTCCGTGATAAAACAAACGCAGAGAGGGACGCTCGGGAGGTTTTAGTCGGTGAAAGCCCGACATAACCGCCCGCCCCACCCAAGGGGCGGGGGTATCCGTATGGATTTCCTCTCGACAAAAAAAAAGGAAAACATATGGGTGTGAAGGTCGATTTTAGTCGGGATCTTAGACTAATATCATAGATTTCGTTTTCAAGAAATTTTGAAAGCGACTAATGAAACTTGATTTTTTCCTTGCGATAAAAGTTGTACATCTCGTCGAGACGTTTTGAAAAGACTATAATAAAGCTTTCTTTCGGAATTTCTGTAGATATTTTAACTTATGTTATAATATTTTTAATATAAAATATAAAATATCTCGTGAAGTATTCACTTTTCTATGATTTTACCTTTATATTTTTATACGTAGAATTATGAAAGAAATATATTGTTGTAAAAAAATATATATATTTTTTAAAAAAATTCGATTGGATTTCATAGACGCATTCAATTTTGCAAAATTGCAAATGTAACAATTAATATTATTATTCGCTTCCTTTCATTATTCTATGTATAAAAGAATAAAGGTAAAATCATAGAAAAGTAAATACTTCACAAGATATTTCATATTATATGTAAAAAATATAACAAAATTTAAAATATCTCCAGAAATTCCGAAAGAGAGCTTTATTACAGTCTTTTGAAAACGTTTCGATGGGATCTACAACTTTTATCTCAAGGAAAAAATCAAGTTTCATTAGTCGCTTTCAAAGTGAAAACACTCGCACTCTTACAATATGAGAGATGAAGACGACGTAGATGATGAGAGGGAAGTGATATTAGGTTATTACTGCACCTGTAAATCAGGTGCAAGAACTGTGGGTACATGTGCGCACGTAGCCAGCGTATTATGGTATTTAGGATACGCGCGACACCAACCCAACGTTCGCTACCCTTTTTCATCATTATTAAATAAAATATTAGATGCTGCTGAGAGACCACCACAACAGGATCTGAATGTTGAGGAAAATGAGTGATGTGGAGTACAATGAAATAAGTTATTTTAAATGTGTATCAATTAAAATCATTATTTTTATTTTTATTAAGCCGCGCACGCGCACACACACACACACACACACAGAGCAGAGAGGGTTTGGAGTCATTAAATACTACGGGAGTCACGAACCGTAAGGTCCTTATCTCTGCTGACACACACACACACACACACACACACACACACACACACACACACACACACACACACACACACACCACACACACACACACATGGGACCAGCCCCCTACCACGTCCATGTCGTTGGTCCTGGGTTATGCCAAGAGTAGGGATATAGTACTCGCGCTGTTTGAAGTTGTACGAGAAAAAGAAAGAGAGAGAGAGAGAGAGAGATTGTGTTGTTCTTTTTTGCGGCCATCAGTGGCGGTTGTAATTCGATACGTCAAGCCGCGCATTCTACGAAAGCCGATGAAAAAGCGCGCGAGCGGCGCCGACAACGTTGCGTCCCAGGCGGCGAGGCGCGTGTTTACCGCGCATGCTTGAGCATGTTGGGAGGGGCGCGCAGCCCGGGCGAGCGAGCATTCGTCTCCCAGCCATCGTGCGTGATACATAAGTTCGAGTCAAACCAGTAATTGCGTCATCTTTTCTCAGTTAAGTAGTGAGGTAGCCGAGATCTGCCTCTTCGTGTTCAGTAGCATATAATTGTTCACCATATAAGAATCAACGAGATATAAGGACAATTAAGATCGTCGCCGAGAGGAAGCCAGTGAGATACGTCCCGGCGAGCCATACCGGCACGTGGAAAGCTAAAGGAAGGAAGCCATTTTCTGGAACGTTCGAGGAAGCCTGTTCAGGCGGAATACGAGCAGCTACTTATACATCGAGAGGAAATTTGTCTGTGGCGTGTTCTGTAAGACTAGCTATAATTATTCATCTGCTTTGCTCACAAGGTAACCAATTATTTCACAATCTTGAGTAGAGACGTTAGAAGTTCATCTAATGTTACGATAAGGATCCTGATCAAAGTATCCTTAGCTCATCTGAGGGTTATCCTTGCTAATCTGAGGAGATATAATAAGTTTCGCGGGTTGAGAGGAAAACATCCTCTCTTATTACAGGATTGTGCACAATTTATTTCGAGTCAATTGTATAACACTAAGCTCAGTCTAAAAGTCCATTAATTAATTATTTCTCTGGTTGCAACCATTTTATTTCAATGCAAAACTTTACTTCTTTCTTTGGTGCGATTGTTTCATTATAATTGATTATACAATATCTTTTATCGTTCATTACGTTAATTTGCGGACATTCGTTACATTCACTTGTATTACATACTAAATTAAAATGCGTTCTTTACGAAATATATAAATCGTTTCAGGCGTTGTAATACAATTATCAGATAATCGTTTGCGTGCGTTGCTATAAAAGCTCTTATTCAATTACTTTATATTATTCTAGTGATTATTTTGCAACTTACGAATTATCAAACATTACGTTTATTCTATGGTGAATTAATGTGTCAATCAAAGACTTCTTATTACAAGATTTAATTCAGTAAACTCAGTGAGAAACTTATTGCTTATGTTTTTGTTGTCGTTCATGATGTATTATAATGCTTTACCGTGATTTAGACACGAGTTTGGTAATACTCAATCAGTATTGAAACTACAAATAGTATTATTTAATAGAAAGATAATAGTTATTCATTATTTCAAATAAAAGATTGATGCATTATTTCCTAGATTATACAAATTATAGCTGAATTGATATTCTTGTTTTGAATTGATTTATGTGTATGTTTCAAACAATCCTTTCTTTATAAAAACAACAACTAATGCTGAGCTTGACTACGTCAAGAGAAATTATATGAGAACATAATATTACAATTTCTTTTATAATGAAGCTTTTTATTTGATAAAGAAATACCTCAGTAAAACTTAAAAGTATATTATGCCATATATTTAGAGAAAGGACTGTTCTATGATAACCATTTATTTGTTTCTTTTATGCATTTGATACATTTATTGTATTTACATTGTATTTTATATTACGGATGTATAATTTTGTTCAAGAATACTAGGAAGGTTTTAGGGCAGTTTTCCTTCTCCTATGCAACAAATGTTGGTATTCTTTGTATAGGTCTGCCCAATCTAGACTTTTCTGAATTACATATACTACTAAACGCAATCTCTCTCTCAATAAACGGATTCTTTTTATTTGTCTTTCCTCATCTAATTCTAGAGTTCAGGCTTGTGCGCGAGCTTGTGCAAACACGCGCAGACCATAATTTTTCATGTTTGACTGGCTGTAGCTCAAAAACTGTCCATTATTTAGCTTTGTGCCCATTACATTTCTTGTTCAATAGGTTATAAGCCACAACATATTAAAAAATTACGCGATTTCACCGAAATCCAATTTCCTATATAATTAGTGCGGGGTCCTTTAATTGGACTTTTGATGGTTTAATTATTAACAACTCTAATATCTTTCTAGTGGCTCCAAGGCAGCCTAAATGCGTAAAATCTAGTGGACAAATTCTAGTCATATCGATTTTTGGCTTTATCAGCTCTAAAGGCGAATTTCCAATATGGTGTTCTGGATCCATTCTCTCTCGAAAAGACGTATTAGTTTGTTTTGGGTGATCAACTCCCGGATAAACTATTTGTGTTTTATTTGTTTTACCCACTTTAATTACTTTTCCATAGACGGTACACCGTTCGCATGCACTGTAGCCATCATGACCTTTCGTTCCTTTATAAAAAGAGCGAGCTGGAGTATCGGCAACAATGGCTTTTAAATAAACCTTGAATACTTTATCATTCGATCTGAAGCCTTTTTCCTGAAGATCATTTAATTCCTTTATAAAATCTTTAAAATAATCGTCCAATCTCTTCGGTTTACTAGGTTAAGTTATATATATATATATATATATATATATATATAAACAGCACGGACGGACGAGCGAAGGGACGGATGAATAACGGACAGACGAAAGGCGAGCAAAGAAACGAACGGATAAATAAATAAATGTAGAAATTTTCTTTGCTCGTCTTTTCGTCTGTCCGTTAATTCATCCGTCCCTTCGCTCGTCCGTCCGTCTGTCTGTCCGTCCGTGCTGTTTATATATATGTATATGTATATAATATAAAATAATAAAATATACGCGTGTGCGCGCGCGCGCGTGTGTGTGTGGGTGTGTGTGTGTGTGTGTGTGTGTGTGTGTGTGTGTGTGTGTGTGTGTGTGTGTGTGTGTGTGTGTGTGTGTGTGTGCGTGCGTGCGTGCGTGTATGCGTATGTGCATACGTACGTGCACGTGTGAGTGAGCGAACGAACGAACGGACGGACGGACGGACGAGCGAAAGGGACGAGCGCGTACCTACACACGCACACGCACGCACGCACGCACGCATGCACGCTCGCTACATTGCTGTAGCGGCCCTTACTCTACTTACCTTACGCATTGCGCGCTCTCTCTCTCTCTCTCCTCGCTTTGTGGTAGCGATGGCGGTGTCGGTGGCGGCGGCGGTATAACTTCCGTCGCTATCGACGCTGTCGTCATCGTCGGTGGCATCGGTGCCAGAGACGGCGGCGTCATCCCTTTTGCTGTCGTCATCGTCGGTGGCATCGGTGCCAGAGACGGCGGCGTCATCCCCCTTGCTGTCGTCATCGTCGGTGGCATCGGTGCCAGAGACGGCGCCGCGGCGGCGTCATCCTCCTTGCTGTCGTCATCATCGGTGGCATCGGTGCCAGAGACGGCGGCGTCATCCCCGTTGCTATCGTCGTCGTCGGTGGAATCGGTGTCGATGGCGGAGGCGGAATTATCGCCTTTGCTGTTGTCGTCGATGGCGGAGGCGGAGGCGGAGGCGGCGGCGGCATTACCGCCGTTGCTGTCGTCGTCGATGGGGTCGGTGGCGGCAGCTTGCTCGCCACACCTCCCTCACTTTTGGCTGAAATAAAAAAAATAAAATTACTAAATTTTTAATAAATTATATATAAATAAAGTTTATCCAATCAGCACCGTTCTTTACAAGAATATACATTCATGAGCCACGTGCCTCTATATTATATATATTTCGTAGCGCTCGCTTCACGGTAGTATATCCGTTCATAAAACAGTACTAATTGTAAGTAACGCGTTACTTGTAACGCCGTTACCATTACCGTTATCTTTTTATAGTAACGATTTGTTAATGACATGACGTTTTTCCATAACGGTAATGGTCACGACGTTACAAGTAACGCGTTACTTCCCAACCCTGCATTTATAATATATGTATAAATTATACATATATTATAAATGTATAATATAAATGTAATACTTACATTTACGATATGTTCGCCGTGATTTGTCCATATCTCGTCAGTCCGCGGCACTAAGAGTCCCCGCCGAACGAATTTTACGTTCCCGACGGCCGTCGTCGCGGCTGCTCTCTCTCTCTCTCTCTCTCTCTCTCTCTCTAATATTCTTCAGGCTCTGGAATTGATTACATGTGATGCCAATGCTATCTTTGATTATGCTAATACGAATGGACTAAAGCTTAACCCTGCTAAATCTAAAGTTATTATTTTTGGAAGTCAAGCTTATATTAATAGCATCGATCTTGGTAGTCTTCCACCTATCATTGTGAATGATACGCCCCTACCATTTGTAAATGAGGTTAAGAATTTGGGTGTCATCTTTATGTCTAATCTTTCGTGGACGAGACATATCTCGCTGATCTCACAAAGAGTGCATTACGTGTTGAATAATTTGAAGTTCAATAAGAACTCTCTTTCTACCAATCTCAGGATTAAACTAGTCACCACCTTAATCATGCCACACATTGATCATTGTTGTCTCGTATATCATGGTTTGAGCAGTGAGTTGAATACAAAATTGCAAAGGCTCGTCAACTGTTGTATTCGGTTCATCTATGACCTTAAGCGTGACGAACACATTACACCGTATCGACGTCAGTTGAGGTGGCTTTCGGTTGAAAATAGGAGATACTACTTTCTCGGATGTCAGACCTATCGTATTCTGCATATGTGTTCTCCTTCATATCTACGTGAGCTTTTTTCTCCTCCTGATCCAACACTTAGGAGATCTGACCGACTAGCTGCTTCATCCACTCAGACGTTCCATATTCCTGCTCACAGAACCGTTGCTTTCAGAAATTCCTTCCAACTTTCTTCCATATATTTCTGGCATTCTCTTCCTAGTACAATAACTTCAGCATCTTCACTTGCATCATTCAAGAGCCTACTTTTTGCGTTTTTGCTTTCGTCTGAATCGGAGTGACGGGCCTTTGTTCTTTTGTTGTTCTCTTGTTCTTGCGTACCTCCTGCGAGTATACTAGTTCTTAATTTTAAGTTGTGTTGCGATTCTTTATTAGTTTTAAGTTGCGTTAGTTGTAAGTAGCGTTAGTTTTAAGTAGCGTTGTTGTCAATTGCTTGTAATTGGCATATTGTTATTGAGTGAGAGCAGGTGCTTGCTGTTATAATTTTCTTTGTATCTTTTTGCCCTGTAGCCATTGTTTGGGCATAATAAATGATCAATCAATCAATCAATCAATCAATCTCTCTCTCTCTCTCTCTCTCTCTCTCTCTCACTCGCTCGCTCGCACGCCGTTCCTCGCGACGGGCCGACCCGGCCGACCGGTCACTCACGACGCAGGATTCCGCGGGACCGTCGTGTAATTTTCAATTCTAACTGCGAGCTGCTGCGAGCACTGGCACTGGCACTATGAGACTGAGGAGCTGCCCGGGCTGCTCGGGGGTCGGGGGATCTCGATCACGTGAAACTTTTTTTATCGCATGTTTTTTTTACTTCGCTGAGTTCGGTCTATCCTTGCGACGGAAAACAAACGAATCGCGCTTAGAAAAGGACATCCATATTCTGTCTCTCTCGCGCTGCATTTTTGCTGCTCGCCGAGCTGCTATAGTCGGCTCGCTTGACGAACGACGTGACAATTGTTTCCGTTTTCGATGATATCGCGCCGGAAAATAATTGTCACGCAGCGAACGGCAAGCATTGCGACGAATTTGCGATGAATTCGCTCGCTGCTCACTACTCGGCGTGGTATCATTTTGAAGCTGGAAAATAAATTCAATAATAATGAAATAATAAATTTCTATTATACATTTTTGCCTAATTATTTATTTTAATGTACATTTAATTAAAAAAAAAAAATTTGGGAAAAGCAGGGTTTGAACGCGCGACCTGCAACGTTTCAGTCCGTCACCTCAGTCGCTGCGCCACGCTTGCTACATGGCTATCTCGGTTGCGTACTCGGTACATCAGTCGCACGAGAAGTTTCAATACTTTCTCGCAAATACTTGAAAAATGCATCGCGCTGCTTGCTCCGTTTCAAGTAAAACTTACTCTGTTTCGAGGGGAACATCTTGATGGACACACGTTTTTCCTGAGATTTTAAAGTAACTTTTGTTTTTTTTTCAATGGAATCATACGATCTTTTTTATATAACATAATTCCTGTAGTTATTTGGCACATAAAGTAGGTAAGCTAGCAGTTATCAAAAAATCAATATTTTGCGAGATGTTATATTTTATTCTGGCATATATTTTGACATAAAATATAAAATATCTTTTAAACTATTCATTTTTTGATAACTGTACCTACTTTTATGCGTAAAATAGTGGAACGAGTAAGTTGATTTAAAGACAACGCATAGTTGCTTTTTTTAAAAAATAATGCAATTTGTAATGTGCAATTACATACTTTTTTTGGAAAGTAACTATGTTTTTCTCACACTAATTGATTCGTCTCACTGTGCTATATATAAAAGTATCAATATATATAATATCAAATATCCCGTAAACTATTGATTTTTTGATAGCTTTACCTTTATACTTTTATATGCCAAATAAGTAGAGAAATTATATTATATAAAGAAAATTGTATGATTCCATTAAAATAAACAAAGGTCACCTTAAAATCTCAGGAACACCTTCACCTAAGAAAAACGTGTGTTGATCGTAAGATGTTCCCCTCAAAACAGAGTAAGTTTTACTTGAAACGTTTTTCAATGAAATCATCCGTTCGCGAAATATAGCGCTGTCAAATTTATAATGGGACACCCTGTATATAAATAATTTTTAATATTTCATTGGTAAAGCTGTTATCTATTTCTAAATCATGGTCTTTACTCTATATTGAATTGACGCAAAGTTAGAAAGCTTAGTGTATGTATATACTGTGTATTGATGTAGAATGAACCAAAAAAACGAATAGAAATGTTGTACGACAGTTTGCTATTATTCAATGAACATAACATAATTATGATAAAGACAAAAAGATAAAAATATCAACCAGTATTTGAAAGCGACCATTCATCGACGCATCAACGTCGATTCCACTAATTATTCCTGACAGAGTACGTAATGTGAATCTTTTTACTTTTAGATTTCGAATAAATTTTTAGTACGGGTAGTATATATCGGAACACGGCCGTAGTATGTGTCATATATAAATAATAATATCATGATGTTTCCGCGGTATTAGTAATATATATTATGATATTCGCTCGAGCCGATACGTATTTTTACAAATTCATATTTATGCATTTGTAGTAGATATTAGATGTCAGAAGCGTCTATTCGGACGGTACTGATTGTAATATAAATTAGATACGTTTATTCTGACGGTAATGACAAAATGTCAGAAGCGTATGTTGTAACGTTACTGATTTTTACAAATGTATCATTTGTAAATAAAATTCGGAGACGAAAAAAAGATATTGGTTGCGTTCTCACGGAAATGGGCGTTGGAGGGGCCATAATACAAAAATAAAATAAATGTAAATGTCAAAAGCGTCTATTCGGACGGTACTGATTATAATAAAAATCAGATTTGTTTATTCTGACGGTACTGACAAAATTAATGCCAGAAGCGTCTGTTGTAACGTTATTGATTTTTACAAATGTATCATTTGTAAATAAAAATCGGAGAGACAAAAAAAAGATATTGGTTGCGTTCTCACGGAAATGGGCATTGGAGGGGCCCATTTTATATTCTCAATATTCAAAATCACAATTTATAAATATACATAAATATGTATTTGTAAGAAATAAGTTTGTACATATATATATATATATATATATATGTATATATATATATATATAAAAGCAATTCTTACTATTTTGTATGCACAACAATAAATAAATTAAATAAGAAATAGCTTGATCGAAATATGTTAATAATTATTGTAATATAATTACTATATGAAAATAAATATTATTTCTATAAGAGTCGTAAATATTATTTTTATTTCTCAATATATTGTTTGTACGTGTGGTATGATTATTTGTATGTGTGTGTGTGTGTGTGTTTGTGTGTGATAGATTTCTTTCTATAGACGGCATACAAAAATCAAATAATATTATGAGCACAAAAAAATATACACAAAGAATTTATTTTGAGAACCAGAAAGATTAAAAAAACGCGACAAAGTTTTTTTCTCTCCGGATGAAATTCCAACGTGTGCTTCTAAGGTCAACGCGCATCCTTTACTGAACGAATGAATTCATACACGTTTTGCTGCCAGATTTTTATTGACGTGATACAGACGGGTGTACATCTGAGCCTCAATAAAGCGCGAGTTTAATCGTAAATCAATTATACGAAAGATCTTAGATCTTATATTCGTCAATAAAGTTATAAAATCCGCAAACAATGCAAAAATTTGCGCATAGTCCCTCGTGATCGAATATAAATGCATCGCGTCGCTTCGCTAATGATCGGATAAACACTTTCTCGAAAACGCAACAAAATATTTGCTCCACGAAATAAGCCCGCACAAATCGCATGTGACAAAACTGAAATTTAGCAATTATATGTAAAATCAAAAGCTATAAATTAGTTTTTTGTTTTGAACAAGAGAAGTTGAGACACGTAGCGATATAATTGAATGAATTCCTAACACGATAAAGATAAGTTTAATAATTTTCTTCTACGGTTTTCATTTCCTTTTTAAGAAATAGAAATGTTAAAAAAAATCAATATAAAGTAATATGTAACAAAAGTTTCTCTTGGTGTAAATTTTCAAAAGGAGGAAAGCAAGTTTGAAAGAATAATATGATGAATCAACATTCTCTGAATACATATTAGAAACCAATCAATTTTTTCCCTACGCGTTGTGGAAAATATGACGGCTCCGTATAATTGTTAATTACCGCAAAACATATGCTAACGAACCGTCGTAAGCAAATTCCTCGAAACGTTCGCTACAAGAGAAAACGAAAACAATTTTGGGACAAAAACGGAAGCGTTCGTTTGATCGTCATCATCGTCATCGTCTTCGTTTCTAAGCCGAAAAGATGTACGTACTCCACTAATTGTTAGTGGTGCCGGAGAAGATGCAGAGTCAAGTCATCAGGAAGATGCACGAGCAGGGACATTTTTCTATCGCGAAGACAGAAGATTTAATTAAAGCAAACTATTGGATACCAGATCTCCGATCAAAGATTGAGAAAGTTATTAGAAACTGCCTTAGCTGCATTTTAGCGGAAAGGAAACATGTCGATCATCTTGGACCCTTTCCTTCGACGGCTAAATCTTATCATCATATATTTGTAGTGATTGATGCTTTTTCAAAATTTACCTGGTTGTATGCCACGAAGTCAACGGGAACGGCTGAGGTACTGACACATCTGAAGAAGCAAGCGGCATTATTTTGCAATCCGAGAAGAATAACTTTTGATCGAGGAATTGCCTTTACCTCTCAAGACTTTGAAGAATTCTGCAGGACCGAGGGTATAGAGCATTCGTTGATCACAGGACTACCTCGAGGAAATGGACAGGTGGAACGTGTAAATCGCACACTCATTCCTCTGTTGACAAAGTTAGCCTCGCCGAAGCCTCACGAGTGGTATAAATACCTAGACGTAGCGCAGCAGCTTCTGAATACGGTGACACATCGCAGTATTGGAACGTCGCCATTCCACTCAGGGGCTACAATCTCCCATGGTTTTGGAGGAGCCAGCGTTTGTGGCGCCCTCGCTGTATGTCACCCACAAGAGCTGAACTAATTAATCAATATGGCTGTCGGTATCAGCATATATTTACCTTTTGATCACGCGTGATCACGCATTACACAGTGTTACTGTTCATTACTGTTATTAAAATAATCAAGTGTTATCCAATATTACGTGTTTTGAATATTCGATCTGATCCAATCAGACTAACAAGAAGCTAATTGCTAATTAACTGGTGAGTAATGTGGTAACTGATTTATTATCTCAATTGACGTTCTGTTAGTACATTTTGCCATATCATTACTTGTTATTAGGTCGCATTATTACCACTATAAATTATCCTCGCTATAAAAAGGTAATATGGTGAGAAGATGTTGTGTCTCGGAATGTCGTTCGGGAAAAAACATTCTCTCTCATGCGTTCCCAAAGGATGTCGAACGTTGCAAGAAATGGTTTCAAAAATTGAATATGAAACAATTAGAAGATAAAAGTGAAATTAAAAGTTATGAATATGCTATAAACATTTTCGTGATGATGATTACAGCGGTTCTCCAACAAGAAAAATATTACTGCACTTTGCAG
Organism: Temnothorax longispinosus; assembly: GCF_030848805.1. NCBI lineage: Eukaryota > Metazoa > Arthropoda > Insecta > Hymenoptera > Formicidae > Temnothorax > Temnothorax longispinosus. The sequence goes on along the minus strand of NW_027270080.1, from coordinate 37,605 downwards.
TCCCATCTGTGCTTGTGCCACAACACATATCAGAAGTATCACAACATATATCTGAAAATATTAATGTCGATTATAATGAACATGGAAAACAACATAGAACGACATGAAGAACAACATGAAGAACAACATGAACAGACATTGTTGCACGAACAAGAGACGTTGCAACAACAAAACAATATGTTGTTGCGTCAAGAAAAAAATGAAGCAGCATTGGCTCAACAGCAAATGGAACTGCAAATGTATTAAAAAACAAAATTGTTTGTGTTAACGCAACAACAAAAAGAAAACGAGAATGTTAAAAAGACATTAAATGAACAAACTGCACAATTAAAAGTATGTACAAGACCCGATCTTCAAGAAATTACTCGTAAAAATTTATTAAGTCCTGCAGCGAAGAAATTATACGAAAAAATAGTAAAAATAAAGAAAGCTCATAGACGATTAGAGAGACTTAATAACGTAGCAAAAAAAAACAACAGGTCACGAACAATACAATTACGTACAAATGATCATTAAGGGAATATAGATACAACAGCACATGTACGACAGAATTTTATGAATATGCTCATAAGGAACCATGATAAAGCACCACAGGTACATTTCCAATCCTAATCAAAAATCTAATCTTACTATCGTATAAACATTTCTGGTCATTATAATAAAACAGAGTATTTAGTCTCTGACAACACTTGCAATTTTTATGGAATATTTTACATTACAATCAAGAATTTGATCATAATAATTATGTAAATATAAGTTTTTTTATACTTAAACTACAGTTTCCAATATATATATATATATATATATATATATATATATATATATACAGGGTGTTCTTTAAAGACCGCGCACTAACTACATAGCGTTATTCCTAATCAAAAATTGAGTCGAAAAGTCCCGAACCATTTTCTTCTATAATGCTTTATCAAGCTGTAATTATTGAGTAAAGTCAATCCAATCAGCGCCGACCTTTAGCCGGGCGCACGTCAGTGAGCCACGCGCCTGGTAGTGTGCGTGAGCGCTCCGCCGCTACGTTCAACGCGGCGGCGGCGCACAGTGGGGCGAACGCCTCATTTTTCGGTCATTTGCTTATAACTTCTACATTTTTCAATGAAATGACTTGAAACTTGACATAAATAATGTACGATTATTATACATTTAGTGTATAAAATCAAAATTATTTAATTAACAATTTTTCATAAAGCGCATAGATAATTTTTTTATTTTTTAAATACTTTTTAGTTTTTTTAAGTCGGTTCTATTTTTAAAAAAATTTTTTATTTTATACTTTTTTAGTGCTTCATTAAATTAATATAAATAATTATTATCGCATATTTTCTTACTGCTTCGTACCCTGATGTTTTAGCGCAATATTTTATGTACTAAAACCTTTCTGGAGAATTGCTTTATAGGACAGTGAAAACCGCATTCAAATCCGTTCAGTAATTTTAAAGAAAATCGTAGTCATACATACATACATACACGCCAAATATAGAACCTTCATTTTTTGAAGTCGGTTAAAAAATGAAGTTAATTTGATTTTCAATGATAGTCTTAAACCTCGGGATGTTTAATTTTTGTGAGTTTTATAATAGAAAAGGAACTGTTTTTCTTGCTTCTCACATCTATTTCTTGAACTTAATCATCATCTACATCATTATCGCTGAAATATAATAAACATTTTGCATCTTCAGTTAATTCTTTCTTTTTATGTCCCATAATTTTTTGCGAATTAGATATTATTGGATCTGAAGCAATTATCAAATTATTAAAAATATCTTCATTATTTTGTATTCGCGACATTTTTCGCGAATGATTTTCTCTATGTTTTCTAAAATATTTATGGTTTGCTTCCTGAGCATCTTCAGATAATTGTCCTATTGGTACGATAGCATTTTTTATAATATCACTGTCATGAATCAATAATTTGTGGACTGAGACTGGCATGTAGTACCATGGGTATAATGATACAAATAATTCGGCAGTTCTAAAAGCATAAGATTCGAATTCCAACACGTTAATCCTATTACCGCTAGCGATTACTTGCAACAAAACTCCAAATCGAGTTATTAAGTTTTTATCTAAACCTGCGCAACCTGTAATGGCAGCTGATAATTCTGGATTAGCAAAAAATTTTTTGGCCGTGTTGCCATCATTGGATGTACCTTTTCCTTGTTTCACGAAGTCTATCAAGAGACCTGCTTTTGTTCTGAAGGCAGTCTGTATCTTTTTTTTTGCTCGACTTTTCGTTTATGACTCTCATTCCTCGCTGACCAACATTTGATATTAATTTTATACGAAATATGTAATAAGCATTCGAAACAGCGAATCCAGCAATGTAACCGTAATTGTAATGTAATTGTAATCGTAACGGCTAGCTATCCATTTTGACTTCAAATTCTTCGTGAAATTTATGAATTTTCGTTTCAATGGTTCCAACGTGATTTTGGGTAATTCAGTATCAATACATGATATTATGTGGCTTATTAAAGTCTCATAATTTGATAAATCAAGATTATTTGCACGCATACAATTAAAAAGTTGACGATTCGTTCGGAAATTTTCCATTTTGCGAGCCTGTTAAAGTATAATCTTTTGTATACTTTATATATTCTATATATTTTTCACTGTATCCTGAAAAGGACGCAAAATGAATTGTATAAAACAACGACAAAAATCAAAACTTTCAAAATCAAAAAGTCTTTAATCGACTACTGATCGAGAAAAACTAACGAAAAGTTCTTATCTCCGCTGTTTTTATTTCCTCCTCCTCCCCTCTCCTTCCCTCCCCTCCCCACCCCTTTCCCTCCCCCTCGAGGAGAACGAATAATTTAACGTAGAGCAATCTTATTGGCCCATGGATTTACAGAATGCGCAGTACTCCAAATACATTTATCCAATAATATTTATCATATTGCTATTATATTAATTAATGTAATTAATTGTTATAAAATATGGATGTAATTAATTGTTATAAAATAGCAATATTTAAACAAATTATATATCCTCTTCGTCTTTCTTTTATGAGAAAATAGACATCTATATTCACTCGACATGATCGAACGTCGTCCATTGAGCTATTCATGGACGACGTTTGACTATGTCGAGTGAACTTTGAGGTCAATTATCTCAAAAAGGGGGACGAAAGGGGATGAATGATCATATATGGCCAAAAACTAGACACTTTGCCCTATTAAATGGAGCAGAGTAAACCTTAATCCATTCTAATCCACAAACTTTCTTCCTGTTTGCATATTGAAGTATATAAGAAATTTTTAATAGTCGAATATGTCGTGTATATTTATTAATATATAATAGTACTCAAATGACATAAAACTAAAATAAATATGTTTTTTGAACCCTAATAAATAAGTTCTGATAGGCATTTAACTCATATTCGCAGTTATACTTTCGGCGGAGACTTTAGAAAGTAACCTATCGAATTACTAGAATTTCAGTATTCACGAAAATGTCATACTTTATCAGATCATTTTGAGGAAATAACAAAGGATAAAATCAATTATAAGCACATTTATTTATAGTTTAGAATATATATTAACATAAAATCTCATCAAAATTTGAATTATACGTTTTTCATTTTTTCGTCCAATATCCGGTTTTTGATAGATTCGCCCCACTGTGCGGCGGCGCGCGGCCCGGCCGCGGCGGCGGAGCGCTCACGCACACTACCAGGCGCGTGGCTCACTGACGTGCGCCCGGCTGAAGGTCGGCGCTGATTGGATTGACTTTACTCAATAATTACAGCTTGGTAAAGCATTATAAAAGAAAATGGTTCGGGACTTTTCGACTCAATTTTTGCTCAGGAATAACGCTATGTAGTTAGTGCGCGGTCTTGAAGGAACACCCTGTATATATATATACGCATATGGAAGCGACAAATTACCTCGTTTGACCTATTTGATTTACCCCCCAATTTGGAAATCGCGGTACTTCGAGAAGTGACGTGAAGACTCGGACCGTGCAGGCGTGCAAATCCGTATTCGTGAGACGAGCCACGAACATGCATGCGCAATCGGGAGTCTGACCACTCCATGCTACTTAAAGCTTACGACAACGTGACAACACCCACTGAGCAGATCTGCCAAGCTCTACGATAAGCGATCAATGTTCAGTTGTGCCATCACTAGCACACGCTTCCGACGCCCGCAGGTGCCGGATATATACACAGGGTGTTCCTTAAAAACGCGCACTAACTACATAGCGTTATTCCTGATCAAAAATTGAGTCGAAAAGTCCCGAACCATTTTCTTCTATATATACACACATATATATATATATATATATATATATCCCAGGTAGCACAACGTCGTCAATTAGACGTCTTTTTTACGTACGCATTCGCCGGAACGTACGTCAAACTGACGGTCAGTATGACGTCTAAATGATCCTATATTGACGGCCATTTGTCACAGCATAAGTGACGTCATCGGATGACGTCAAATTTACATCAGTATATGACGTAAGTTTATAATAATTTTAAAAATGCTCTAAAAATTACATAAATATGAGTCATTTAAAGGTATGTATATGCCGTTATGCTTTTGTAAATTAAGAATTTTAGAAAAACAAAAAAAGAAAATACATTTTTATTATGTATATGTCGTGTGTGCATACAGCCGCGCGGTCACCCATCCAAGTCAGTACCGCACTTAACGTTGCTTGATATCGATGATCGAACGGACTAGTGGTGATCCTTTGACTCTGGCGCTTCCTTGTTGCTAATACTCCTATATAACATATCTTTATGTGTTCAAAAATTGTTTAATGATAACCGGTAAATATTAAAAATAATAACATAATTACAATTAATGTACAATAATTATTAATATAAAATTCGTATATTTAACATAATATAATATTAATATAATAATGTTAACAATATTTGAGAACGCCTAAAGACGCTACCTGACAAAATAAAGAATTTTTTTAATGAATCGAATCAAAGTTAAAAAATAATTAGAAATCAAATTTAAAGAAACAAATCTAAAAAAAATTCATTGAAAAAAAGACATAGTTGCTTTTAAGAAAAAGTATGCAGATGCGTGTTGCAAATTACATATTTTTTCTTAAAGGAACTATGCTTTTTTTATACCAATTGATTCGTCTCATTATTCTGTGCATAAAAGTATTAAGGTAACATTACCGAAAACTTGATGTTTTACAAGATATTTTGTATTTTATGTCAAAATACTAGAACTTTCAAGCCTTATAATTCCAAAAGTACTTAATAAAAAAATACTTTCTTATAGTGTTTTGGAAAGCCCTCAAGATAAGCTACAAGAATATGCAATAAAAAGTAGGTAGTTCTATTTAAAAAATTGAAGGTGACCTTTACGTGACCTTCAAGCAACTATTTAAGGTAAAACTAATGACACCATCTTATGTACCCCTTGAAACCATACAACTTTGGTCTGGAACATTTTTCTCTAAAATGTTGCGTTTACGAATAAATCGGGTGATACGGGTGATCTGAGACACCCGGTATGTATACTCGTAGGCAACACAACACAGCACTGTCAGTCACTATCTGTGCGAACAGTTACTGGTTCTACCCGGGAAAAAAAGATTGTATATAATTCTATATTTAATTATATATAAATATATATAATTATATGTGATTATATATGAAATTTGGCTTTATATAAAATTATAAATGGGTCCATATATCATTATATATATGGGCATATATAATTCTAAATATAAATATAGTGTTACACGCAGTTCTCACTATATCCGTCTCGCCAGTGCCGTACGCCTGATCGAATTTTCATGACGCGTTTTCGAGTCGCAAAATCGAATTTACTTACCGATCCAAAAGGAGTTTCACTTTGTACGCCTGTTGGTCGAATTTTCGTGACACTATTTTGTGACGTTTTTTCGTGTCGCACAATCGAACTTACTACCGTACCAAAGAAGTTTCATTTCGTACGCCTATTGGTCAAATTTTCGTTACACTTTTCGTGTCGCACAATCGAACTTACTACCGTACTAAAGAAGAAGAATTTTCGTTACACTTTTCATGTCGCATAATCGAACTTACTACCGTGCCAGAAGAAGAACCGTCTCGCCAACGCCGTACGCCTATTGGTCAAATTTTCGTTACACTTTTCGTGTCGCACAATCGAACTTACTACCGTACTAAAGAAGTTTCATTTCGTACGTCTATTGGTCGAATTTTCGTTACACTTTCCGTGTCGCACAATCGAACTTACTACCGTGCCAGAAGAAGAACCGTCTCGCCAACGCCGTATGCCTATTGGTCAAATTTTCGTTACACTTTTCGTGTCGCACAATCGAACTTACTACCGTACCAAAGAAGTTTCACTTCCGTTACACTTTTTCGTGTCGCGAATCAAACTCACTACCGTGCCTAAAGAAGTTTCACTTCAAAAATTAATCTTTACTTTATGTATGTGCATATATGTTCACGGAGTAAGTTATAGTACTATATTTTCTATTATTTTTATAATATTTCTGCAATGTTGTTCTAATATTTCAACGAAATGTTGCACGTGTCTCTACAACATTGCATTGCAACTTGTAACGTTCCTGCATTCTCTTGCAAGCTTCATACTATATGGGTCTGTTTTAATTAAGAAAAACTCAAAAAATAAAAATAAAATTGTGTACCAAATTTGGTCTTAAAATAACGTCTAATTCATGTCCTTTTCATGACGTCATACTTTCGTCCACAATAAAACGCCAAATACACGTCATATAAATGACATATGACGTCTTGGACAAAAAATGACCTTAAATTAACGTCAAAAAGAATGAAAAAAAAATTTTTTGATTAGATAATGTACAGTAGTTATTAAATCGTATTTTAAGCCGTCGTATAAACGTAGTCAATAATTACCAGGAAAATCCGGAAAATATCAGGGCATTTTTAAAATAAAATTTTGATCATATTCCTATATAATTTTCTAATTTTTTTTTCATAAATACAAGTATTGTTCAATAATTTTTTTATAATTTCTTTATAGAATATTTATATGAAATGTGTATAGATTAAGAGGAGTCTACAATGATAGAATTTAAGGTGTAAAATTACGTTTTATGCCTTAAGCTGTAAGAAATTGACAAATCACAGTTGTATGTGAAAAAAATATTTAACTATGATTTGTCAATTTCTTACAGCTTAAGGCTTAAAGTATAAATTTTACACCTCAAATTCTTATTGTAGGTCCCGCTTTATGCTTTGTATATTTATATATTTACTAACATTATGTTATATTTTTACTATCATAAATATGTAATAGCTATCATTGTTAGTCCCGGTGTACAATAAATGTTTTAAATTCTAAGGGCCGGTTTCTCCGATTAACGCGAGCCTCCGATTAAGTAACAAATCCAGTGGAACTGATCAATTGCACTGCTTAAGGACAAATACGATTGTACAGTTCATTGGATATGTCGTACTTAATCGGAAGATTGCGTTAATCGGAGATGGTTTCGCTTGAAGTTAACCACGTTTCCGAGTTGAGGAATTATATCAAAATGATGTATGAATATCTAGATGTGATAAATACATGTAATATTCTTTTTATTGATATCTTATGTTAATATAATTTTTGAAAAATATGTCCTTTTTAAATTTATTAATAGGCCAGACGTTTTACGGTTGAAGAAAAGATATTTTGCATAGGAGTTTGCCGTAGATCCCGCTTATCATACAAATTTCTCTCCAAATATCTATTGTGTCCTTCAATAACTACTTTGAATAAACAATTGCAAACTATTCCTTTGGACACTGTGTGCAATAATATCATGTTCAAATATTTGAAATTAGTCGCAACAGAAATAGATCCCAAAGATTTAAACGTAGTATTAATTTGGGATGAAATGTCATTGCAACCTGCCCTGCATTATGACAGAAGTAAAGACAAAATAGTTGGAATCGAAGATTGGGGGATGCAAAGAACGAGAAAATTTGCTGACCATGCAATCATGTTTTACATTCGATGTTTTGCATCTGGTAATCATATGCCTATTAGCTATGGTTTTTGTAATAGTGCAACTCGTACTGCTCAACTAATAAGATGTATAAAGCAATGGTTAACAGTAATTATAAAATGTGACTTCAAACCTGTGGCAACCGTATGCGATATTTTTCGATAAATTGTTTGACTCCTTCAACAAAAAAGAAAATAAGGAATTGTCATGTATTTTAAGTCCAGTAAGTAATCACATTTCATTTTGGCAAAATGCTGTTAATAAAATTCGGCAAATGGATTTTGTTGAAAATACAACCCATAAACATATACGACATAATGCAAAATATCTAACGAATTGGATATGGACTACCAAAGGGGCACAGTATGTGTGAAATATACTACAAAAATGTGGATTTTCTTCATTCAATTTAAGATATCTGAATCAAGATCTTGTAGAAAACTGTTTCAGTCAGATTAGAGATCACGGGCACAGACAATAATCCAACCTCATATCAATTCTGTGCTTCTTTTAAGACGCTTGTGACGACAAACTTGACATCCAAGGATTCTATTTCTTCTAATTGTAAGGAAAATGATGAAGGGACATCATTATCGCTATCAAAAATGATTTCTACTGCTAAAAGTTGTGAAAACGACGAAAAAGAAGAAGAAACTGAATGTACAGATTCTTCAATACCATCAGCGACAAATTGTTATATTTTCGTGGATACAGATAAAATAATAAAAAATATTATAACAAATAAAACTGTAATGCAATGTGCAGAATGTGTACAATGGCTAAAAAATAAGGATATTTTGAGAACTATAGAGCACGCATTACAAGTTGCAGAATTGAAATTTGTAAACTTCTACTATGAAACAGAAATCAAGAAGAAATTAAAAAGTATTTTATATTTAGAAGTATTTACAAGAATTTCAACACATTGTTCCACGCTACTTGATTATTTGATAGAGGAAACTGCACAAGAGTTTATTGTTCAATGGTGCAAATTTGTTAATAAAATATTAAATGGAACACAACAAGAAAATTATGAAAACAACTACATTTATAATGAAGCGAAAAGAATGTCAATAAGGTTTACAAAAAAGAAAAATTTGAAGCAAACAAAATAATTGTATCAATCTATAGCGACTCTCACACCTCATTGGTCGCGATACGGAACGATGGAGAGCCGCCTTAAGATTTTCCCACGCCAGCGCCGCAGACAGAAGCGTGCGCATCTATAACGGTCGAAACGGACACTCGTACCTCGTGTCTCGTCAGTAACGGACATTCACATAGTTTTTCTACGATATTCGTTTAATACTTTGTACGCGAGATCCGTGATCTAACCCAGACATCGAGTTCTCTACTCGACAGTGTATAATTATCCTAAGTTGTACATAGTGTAAATACATTACTACCTTACATACTGCGACGACGACGACGATGTCCTCACGGTCTCGCCGGCCGTGGAGGAGCGCGCCGTCGCTTTCTTCACTATAGATCTCTTTAGATATTCGCGATACTTCTCTCCGAAACCCCGATGGTAGCTCGACTGAGTATTTTTAAGATGTTATGTTGGGCGCCAGGTGCGATTCCACGCACCACGATTCACGAGATCGCAGTATTTCTCAGGCGTGGGCTTCTTTGATCAACCGCGGGTGGAATAGGAGAGGGAGCGTAGCGCAATCATCACACTCAAATAACAGAAAACATAAAATTATATTTCGGTTAAGGCAGATAACATGTGGACGATAGCGTGTTCCACGGCGAACAAGCAGAATTCGAGTACGCGCCACGTGTCACCCCACGAGCGCGATACTCATTCCGTCGCTGGACTGCACGGCAATCCCGATTGAATTCGCACCAGAGTATTCCCCGACATAAGTTGCAGCGAATTCTACCCGGACGGTCAAACGCGAAATACTCAAAACGTCTACGTCTAACAATTGAACAATTAACGCAATTTCCTTACGGTCTACCGCGACAACGCTGGGGATCTTCTCTCCCCTCGAAACGCACGAATGGCCTCACCCGTTAACTCGACACAACCGTGGGCCATTAATCCCGATGAAACGCACGTATAGCTAATTACAAATGGCCTGAACTTAACCGGCAACGATAACTACGGGGCTCTCTCACGCGCGAGAGCCACTTCTCAAAACTACGGCACGGTTAAGCCAACGGCGATCATGAAATTCCACGCGACGGAATCACCCGCAACGAAATTACGCGAAACGAAATTACTCACAACGAAATCATACGCAACGAGGTACACGAAACGATATCACACGCAACGAAATTACATGTACGCTGACTGTCGGCGGCCGTACGTTCTCATCCCCGAGACGGGCACTCGCGATCACTTCGTCGCACGGGCCCTCCCGCGGTATGGCACTCGATATTCTTTAATTACGGCCGATTTCATACTTTACCGCGGCACAACGCGACTCCCGGGAGGCCCTAGGTATTCTCGCGATCTTACTTCGAGGAAGGCTGAGCAGTGGCCTTACAAATTCCTCCTGTTCCGGCAGCTCGTCGCTCGGCTCGCAGGGCTGGATGTTGCCTGGATGGCGGCTCGCACGACAGTGGCGTTTCCTCGGTCCGGCGGGACCACGCAGGGCCCGCGCGCGCCGGTTTCCCTAGCCTGGTCGGTGCTGCGCCCTGGCCTGCCAGCGATCCCTCTAGGCGATCGCCGCGCCCCACTAGAGCGCCCCTCGTCACTGCGCCCATCCGCCGGCGGTAGTTTCAAATTCCGCCTATTTGAGACCGGCTGTCCAGGCCGCGTCTCATCGTCCGGTTCCCCGACGGCCAGGCTGGACGGGCCATGGCTCGTCGACCGGGGGCGGTACACAGCGGTGGTGGTCCCGTTCCTCAACGGGGACCTTCGTCGGGGCGTCCCCCTCTCCGCGTCCTCCGTATCCGGGCTGCAGTGCTCTCGTGCCACCTGTGACGCCTTGACAGGTCAGCTGATCTGCCGGCTGTGGGCCCCAGCGTGACCCGCCCGCCGACCGTACGCCCTCGGAAGCTCCTGGTTGTCCAGCCGTAAGTCCCTCGACGCGGCATAAGCCGTTACACTCGTCGTGACCCTGGCCATCTGCTCCGCACTCCCTCGACCTGTAACGCTCGCAAAAGATCTTAATCCTAACCTAAATGTTCGCCCTCCGCCCGCCTCGGGCGGAGGCACCATCCCTGACGCCTCCCTCGGCCGAGCTCCCATCTGGGGTACGAGACGCGACATTTGTCACGTCACAACTCCCCGCTCCCAGACGAGTGCCGAGGGGGACGTCGGCCCCGGTCTGCCGGTGGCCACCACTCAAGCCTTCGGAGTTTACCCCAACTTGACAATTTCCCTCATGAGACCTTATTTTGCCGGTGACGGCTTCGCCCCGTCCGGCCCCGATCAGTCAATGCGTCTCCCCTTTCAACGTTACTCAGTATTACACGAAACGATTTCCCAATCTTTTCTTAATCTCCTCCCCTGATCAGTCAAATCTACTGCCGGACTACCGTTTACCGTATTATCCTTACGGGTCGGGGACAGGAGGGTAGTACGGTTTCAAATCCTTAACATGCACTTTCCCTACAGTTGACCCGTCCAGCTGTGTCAACTCGTACACCACCGGAGAGATCACCCGTTTTACTCGTAAGGGTCCCTGGAATTTCGGCGCCAGTTTTCCCGCGATATTCTGTGCGGCTGACGAAAGCACGTGCTGCCGCCTTAATACTAAGTCCCCGACTCGGAATCTTCGCGGTCGCCTACGCAGATTATAATGCGCGGCCTGCCTCTGGTTCGCCTGATCCATATTCTCCGCCACCCATTCTCGAACGGCCCTTAGTTCGATCATCCGCTGGGACCACTCCGCCGGGTCCCGCGGCTCCACCTGAGTCACGTCCTCCCCCTGGTCACGCAACAAGTTCGGCGGCACTAACTCGCGTCCCAAATTCACGAACGCCGGTGACGCTCCCAACGACGAATGCGACGCAGTATTATAAGCAAAACGAAACTGTGGAAGGTATTTATCCCACTCCCGATGGTCCCTCTCAATAAACGACACGATCATAGTTTTCAGGGTCCGATTAACCCTCTCCACGGGGTTGGCCTGCGGATGGTACGGCGGCACCGTGGCATGCGTGATGCCATGCTCCTCAGCGAAACCCTTCATCACGCGATTCACGAACTCAGTTCCGTTGTCTGTGAGGAGGATCTTCGGCGTACCCCACCGCGACACGATAAGATCTTCCAACGCCTCTTTAATTTTCGGGCCGGTAGCCGCTCGCAACGGCTTTAACTCGATCCATCTTGTGAATAAATCTTGGATCACCAGAAGGTACTGGTAGCCGGCCTTGCTGCGAGGCAAGGGCCCCACTATGTCCGCGGCGATCGAAGTCCACGGCCCTTCTATAACGCGGCGGCCCATCCACCCCGCGGGACTAGCTTGCTCGACCTTCGTCCTCTGACATGTGTCGCACGTCCGAATGTACCGAGTGACCTCGCGAAACATATTTGGCCAATAGTACGACACGGCGAGACGCTGATATGTCTTTTCGACTCCCAAATGACCGGCCTGCGGCGCGTCGTGGGATTCGCGAAGGGCCTCGGCGCGTAATTCTCTCGGCAATACCAACTTCCACCGGTCCAAATCCTCAACTATGTCCGAAATCACCGGTCGCGGTCGCAAAAAGTATAACTGCCGATCAACTATTTTCCAGTGAGCAAACCGCTTCGGGTCAGTCGCTACCTCCCTATACCGCCTGCGATACCACTCGTCACTTGTACCCTCACACTCTTCGATCTCGATTGCGGCGTTTACTCTTCCACCTTCCGCACTTTCATACATTCGTGACAAGGCATCGGGCACGTGGTGTAGGGCTCCCTTGCGGTACTCCACTGTGTAATCATACTCTAATAATTCTAACGCCCATCGGGCCAAACGACCCGTGGGATTTTTCAAGTTGTGGAGCCACCGCAAGCTACTATGATCCGTAACTACGGTGAACTTGTAACCTTCTAAATACGGCCTGAACTTCTGAATGGCCCACACCACGGCCAGGCACTCTTGTTCAGTCACCGAGTACCGCTTTTCCGGGTCCGACAATACGCGACTGGCATAGGCTATTACGCGTTCTTCCCCTTCTAAGTTCTGAGTTAAGACCGCCCCCAACCCAACCGAGCTCGCGTCGGTTTGTAACACGAAAGGTTCTTTAAAATCTGGGCATGCCAGGACAGGGGCCGCCAGGGATTGTCCCGATTGCGCACATTACAAATCGGACACGACAATATTTCCCGATCGGACACGGTGTCGATTGCACACGGTGCCGATCGGACACGGTGTCGATTGCACACGGTGCCGATCGGACACGGTGCCGATTGCACACCGTGTCGATTGCACACGATGTCGATTGCACACAGGGTTTACTTACACAATGGGGGGGGGTGCAGGGGGGGGCGAAGCCCCCCCCGCCCACGCATGTACTTAATACATTGCCTACCGGGCACGCCGAAGGCGTGTCCATGGGGGGGGGGGGGGGGGGGGGCGAAGCCCCCCCCCGCTCCACGCATCAACCCAACCCACACCACCAGGTGCACAGGGGGGGTGCAGGGGGGGGCGGAGCCCCCCCCCGCCTACACCCCTAGGGCACCGTGTCCGATCGGCACCGTGTGCAATCGACACCGTGTCTGATCGGCACCGTGTGCAATCGGCACCGTGTGCAATCGACACCGTGTCCGATCGACACCGTGTGCAATCGACACCGTGTCCGATCGGCACCGTGTGCAATCGACACCGTGTCCGATCGGCACCGTGTGCAATCGACACCGTGTCCGATCGGCACCGTGTGCAATCGACACCGTGTCCGATCGGCACCGTGTGCAATCGACACCGTGTCCGATCGGCACCGTGTGCAATCGACACCGTGTCCGATCGGCACCGTGTGCAATCGACACCGTGTCCGATCGGGAAATATTGCTGTGTCCGATTTGTAATGTGCGCAATCGGGACTCACTCGTCCTTGATATGGTTGGTCAAGTGGTCTTCTCACGCTGTCGACTCTTACAAACACGTGGGTGCATGTATGGAGTGTTTTGTGTATGAATGTTTGTGGCTTGTTGTGGTGTGCAGTTTGCCTAGGCCGGATGTTCCGCATAAATTGTCTGAGATGCTCAAGGAATGGAAGTTGGTCCTAAAAAGGTTCCTCCTCTACGAAGTACTCTCTTGGTAACCTGAGTTGTGTTCCGTATACGAGCGTATACGAGCATTGCGTAGTCCGAGCATGACCACGGGTAAAACTTTGACCCAGTCGGCGGTTTCATGGCATTTGATTGCTGCTTTAAATCGCTCGATTGCGCTGTTCGATTGCAGTATCGATAGCCTCGTGATGGTGGAAGTGGTCCCACTATATCCAGATGGATGTGTGAAAATCGTTCGTCGGGAACGTGTATGTGCTCGGGTTGTCTCCCGACATGTCGACTTATCTTGGAACGTTGACATGGTAAACATGTGTGAGCCCAGTTTGTAATATCTTTATTCATGGATGGCCAAACAAACTTGGTTGCGATTTGTTTGCGTGTTGTTCTCCCGCTGGTGTGTGCCGTGTTATGCACTACGTCGAATATCCTCTTCCTTAGGGATTTTGGAATGTACGGTCTGATGTTATCCGTGGATGTATCGCAGTAGACTGTTGTCTCGGTACCGTCCAAGCGTAACTGTTTTAGTTTGAGTGCTCCTGGAACTGACAAAAGATCTTGTAATTCGTTGTCCGTTTGCTGAGCTGTCGCGATGTCCTCTGTTGAGACGATGATCGGTAGTGTTATATCGTTGATTCTTGAAAACGCATCAGCTACGTTATTCTCGAGTCCCGCCACGTGGCGTATATCGGTGGTAAACTGGCTTATAAAATTCAAGTGTCGCTGTTGTCTTGGTGAAGCTTTAGTTGGTCGTTGGTCAAAAGCGTAGGTTAACGGTTTGTGATCTGTGTAAATCACCGTGTCCCTGCCTTCAATCATGTACCGGAAGTAGTGGATTGCCGTATAAATTGCTAGTAGCTCTCGGTCGTATGTACTATATCTTGCTTGTGTCGGCGTAAGTTTTCTGGAAAAAAAAACCTAATGGTTGTCGTTTTCTGTCGATGACTTGTTCTAATGCGGCGCCCATGGCTGTGTCAGAAGCGTCTGTAACCAATATGAGTCGTGCTTGCTCAGCTAAGTGCGCTAGTATTGTAGCTTGTGCAAGTTGCTCTTTGCATTTGGCGAAAGCGTCGTCTGTTACGGGTGTCCACTCTATTTTTCTTTTATCTCGTTTTTTGGCTCCGGCGGTGAGCGCGTGAAGTGGTGCTTGTATACCAGCGGCTTTAGGTAGAGACGATCTATAAAAATTGAGTATTCCGAGAAATCTGCGAAGTTCGGAAATGTTTGTTGGTTTCGGATATTCTATGATTGCACGAACTTTGTGTTCAAGTGGTTTAGTTCCTGTAGATGTGACTAGATATCCCAGGTATTTGACTTCTGGTTTCCCGAAAACACACTTCTCTGGTTTGAGTGTAAGGTCGTGTTCTTGTAGTCTTGTTAGAATTGTTTCAAGATGTCTCTTGTGCTCTTCGGGTGTGCGTGATGCAATTATTATGTCGTCCAGATAACAAAAGCAAAAATCCAGTCCGCGTAGTATGTTGTCCATAAAACGTTGGAATGACTGTGCTGCGTTCTTCAAACCGAAAGACATTACGTTAAATTCAAAAAGTCCGAATGGTGTGATTATCGTGTCTTCTCTCGATCTTCGGGTGCCATCTTCGGGTCCCATAACATGGGATGTTGAAGTATGCGCGGTCAAGATCAAGCGTTGTGAATACAGTACGTCCGTGTAGTCGATGTGCGAAATCTCTAAGATTCGGTACAGGATACCTGTCTGGTCGTGTTATCCGGTTCAATCCGCGGTAGTCTCCGCATATTCTCCATGTCCCGTCCTTCTTCGCTCGTAACAGCAATGCGCTTGAGTAAGGACTGCTGGATGGTCTGAGGATGCCATCTGCTATCCAAGTTTCAATTTCCTTCCTTGCGAAACGTAGCTTTTCGGGTGAAAGTCGTCGTGCTCGATCTGTGCAAGGTGGTCTTTTAGTTACGATGTGGTGTTGTACGGGGTGTCGTGGCTCCTTGAATTTTTTCGGTCTCGTGATCTCGATGAATTTACGGAGTATTTCGCGGTACTCGTTGTCAGAATTAATAGTTGTAAGTGCTGGAGTGTTTTTTATCGTCACTCTTTCTCTCGTGGTTAAATTGGTTGTACCGTCTAACAACCGTCGTCCTCGAAGATCTGGAAGAAGATTATATTCGTGTAAAAAGTGGTTTCCTAGAATAGGTATTGTTACGTCGGCTATGATAAATGTCCACTTGAATTCGCGGCGTAGTCCAAGATCTAGGGTAAGCTTCCTTTCTCCGTATGTGGGTATTATTGTGATTCGCCGCGTATAAAAATCGATCGGTCGGGAAAGCACGTTTGACCCATTCCTGTGGAAGTACTGATACGTTTGCTCCCGTATCTACTAAGAAACGTGTGCCCGTTTTCTTATCCGTGACAAGGAGACGTCTTGCGGGATCGATTTGCCGGCGTCGGCCGCGACGCTCGCCGGCGCAGCTAGTTTTCCTGTTGGATCTGTTTTTTTGTGATCTAGAAACAAGGTGGTCGACAATTTATTGCGTCCGCGCCAAATTTCCTGTGATAATAACAGTATTTTTGGGCGTCTTTTTGGTGTGGTGTGGTTAAACGGCTGCGATTGCCTCCTCGGCCTCTGCTTCGGCTACGTCTTCGCATCGTGCGTTCGAATTTTCGCGTAAGCGCCTCGACTGCGTGACGCAGTTCCTCGATGTCGCTTGATGGGCCGGTTTTCCCCGGTGCGGATATGTCTTGCGGCAATGCGACTGCACCTATGGATGCCTGGTTTATGTTATTTATTTGTGGGCGAGTTACCCTGGCTATACGGTCAGCCTGTGCGGCTATCGTGGCTAGGTCGTCCAGCTGGCTGATTGCTAATATCCCTCGCATATGTTCTGGCATTTGTTCCATGAAAAGGCTGCGCAGTACGCTGTCGTTGCATTGTCCCCCGGCCAGATTCTGAAGTCGTTGTAGGAATACTGACGGTTTCTCGTCGCCCATCACTTGTCCTCGCAGAAGGCGTCTCAACTTAGTTTCCTGCGATTCTGAAAGGCTGTCTATAATACGCTGTTTAAGTGCCTCGTATTTGCTATAGGTGGGTGGTGAGTCTATAATGTCACCTACGAGTCCCAAGAGGTCAGTGTCCAAGTGGATTACGACGTACCTGTATTTAGAATCGTCAGATGTGATTCTATGTAATGCGAACGTCATTTCTGCTACCGTGAAATATCTGGCAGGGCTGTCACGCCAGAAAGGTTGCGGCAACTTAAGCGCCTTTATTTCGTTCAGCTCGTGTCCTTCCTGTCCGTTTCCTCCGTGAGCCATGTTGTCGGTTTCGTCGCTGTAGATGCTGGGGGTCGTAGAGCCTGCTAGTGCGTGCACGTGGTCGCCTGGTGGTGGCACGTGGTCGCCCGGTGGTGGCACGTGGTCGTCCGGTGGTGGCACGTCGTCGTTCGTTTGCGTCGTCCTTTGCGGTGAACGTGTAAGGGGCATCACCCGTCTCGAAAATACGCGCATTCACTCGACACGTAGCGTTATTGTTTGTGCGTCTATATCACGCGATTCGCGCGGGATCCGCGTGTGATCCGGTGATCTCAATCCTTCTGGATGTAGTCACGCCGCGCCCGGCGAAAGTCACGTCGCGTCTGGCGAAAAACGTATTGCGCGATGAAATTCACTTCGTTCGGCAAAACTCACGTCGGATAGTCACCACTGTAGCGTTTCCCCCGAGGGGGATTACTATTGGCCGTGATGGCCGGAAAGGTTCAATTATGACTCGTATATGTATTGTGACGTGACAAATGTCGCGTCTCGTACCCCAGATGGGAGCTCGGCCGAGGGAGGCGTCAGGGATGGTGCCTCCGCCCGAGGCGGGCGGAGGGCGAACATTTAGGTTAGGATTAAGATCTTTTGCGAGCGTTACAGGTCGAGGGAGTGCGGAGCAGATAGCCAGGGTCACGACGAGTGTAACGGCTTATGCCGCATCGAGGGACTTACGGCTGGACAACCAGGAGCTTCCGAGGGCGTACGGTCGGCGGGCGGGTCACGCTGGGGCCCACAGCCGGCAGATCAGCTGACCTGTCAAGGCGTCACAGGTGGCACGAGAGCACTGCAGCCCGGATACGGAGGACGCGGAGAGGGCGACGCCCCGACGAAGGTCCCCGTTGAGGAACGGGACCACCACCGCTGTGTACCGCCCCCGGTCGACGAGCCATGGCCCGTCCAGCCTGGCCGTCGAGGAACCGGAAGGTGAGACGCGGCCTGGACAGCCGGTCTCACGTAGGCGGACTTCAAAACTACCGCCGGCGGATGGGTGCAGTGCCGAAGGGCGCTCTAGTGGGGCGCGGCGATCGCCTAGAGGGATCGCTGGCAGGCCAGGGCGCAGCACCGACCAGGCTAGGGAAACCGGCGCGCGCGGGCGCGCGCGGGCCCTGCGTGGTCCCGCCGGACCGAGGAAACGCCACTGTCGTGCGAGCCGCCATCCAGGCAACATCAAGCCCTGCGAGCCGAGCGACGAGCTGCCGGAACAGGAGGAATTTGTAAGGCCACTGCTCAGCCTTCCTCGAAGTAAGATCGCGAGAATACCTAGGCCCTCCCGGGAGTTGCGTTGTGCCGCGGTAAAGTATGAAATCGGCCGTAATTAAAGAATATCGAGTGCCATACCGCGGGAGGGCCCGTGCGACGAAGTGATCGCGAGTGCCCGTCTCGGGGATGAGAACGTACGGCCGCCGACAGTCAGCGTGCTCGTAATTTCGTGCGTGTGATATCGTTTCGTGTACTTTCGTTGCGTATTTTCGTTGTGAGTAATTTCGTTTCGCGTAATTTCGTTGCGGGTGATTTCGTCGCGTGGAATTTCATGATCGCCGTTGGCTTAACCGTGCCGTAGTTTTGAGAAGTGGCTCTCGCGCGTGAGAGGGCCTCGTAGTTATCGTTGCCGGTTAAGTTCATGCCATTTGTAATTAGCTATACGTGCGTTTCATCGGGATTAATGGCCCACGTTTGCGTCGAGCTAACGGGTGAGGCCAGTCGTGCGTTTCGAGGGGAGAGAAGATCCCCAGCGTTGTCGCGGTAGACCGTAAGGAAATTGCGTTAATTGTTCGATTGTTAGACGTAGACGTTTTGAGTATTTCGCGTTTGACCGTCCGGGTAGAATTCGCTGCAACTTATGTCGGGGAATACTCTTGTGCGAATTCAATCGGGATTGCCGAGCAGTTTAGCGAAGGAATGAGTATCGCGCTCGTGGGGTGACACGTGGCGCGTACCCGGATTCTGCTTGTTCGCCGTGGAACACGTTATCGTCCACATGTTATCTGCCTTAACCGAAATATAATTTTATGTTTTATGTTATTTGAGTGTGATGATTGCGCTACGCTCCCTCTCCTATTCCACCCGCGGTTGATCAAAGAAGCCCACGCCTGAGAAATACTGCGATCTCGTGAATCGTGGTGCGTGGAATCGCACCTGGCGCCCAACATAACATCTTAAAAATACTCAGTCGAGCTACCATCGGGGTTTCGGAGAGAAGTATCGCGAATCTATATAGAGATTATAGTGAAGAAAGCGACGGCGCGCTCCTCCACGGCCGGCGAGACCGTGAGGACATCGTCGTCGTCGTCGCAAATTTTGGCGCCCAACGTGGGGCCTCTCGCCCGAAAATTTAATACCAATTAACGAAAATCGGGAGAGAGAGCGTGCGCAAGTGAATTTATTTTGTGCTATCGTTATATTTATGTGTTTCCCTATTTTCTATGTGATTATCTTGTGTTAATTATATGTTCGATCGGATTTTCGAATTATTATTTCGTGGCCCTGGAATTTTGGTGCCATGATTGCGGTACGTAGTGCCGAGTGAAGGCCGCTTCGCTCGACTTTGTTTTGGTTCGCGTGCGGCCGGTATTCGGGAACTTGAGTTTTTCAGTCGAATTCCTGCCTGTTTACGATTTCGGGGGCTGTGTTGATTCGATTTCGGTTAAGTTTCGCGAAAGTAAATACCGTTCGATAATATTGCGACTGGCATACCTCTTCGTCCAAATAATAAGCTTGGGGAATAATAACGTACTTGGTAATTCCGCGTATTGGGAAAAGGAAAAAGGCCTTGCTTGTGTCTTCGGTTTCGCGTTCGGTGGACGTCATAAGGGGAGGCGAATAGGACTCCTATGCGGGAGGACGACTTGCTGGAATCGCCTCTTCGGTGGATCAACCGCCTAACGAAAGAACAAGCGGTTCGACATTTAGAAGATCGGGGGTTGGACACGGCCGGAATTTTGCCAACTTTACGCGCGCGTTTAGCTAGATTTGAGGAAAAGTCGATTCGGAAAAAAATGAACGACCAACCGACTCCACCCCCACCCCCGCCTGCCATCGAAATACAGTCCGCTAGTCCTCAGGGGGCCCAGGGGGCGACCCCGAAGGACAAGGCGACGGGAAAGGAGGACCCCTTCGTGAGTCTGGGGGCGTACAATTTCCCGCCCGACCCCCACAAAACATGGGGAGACACTTATCAGAGGGCACCCCCGCCGCGAATAGAGTACCCGCCGCGCCATACCGATAGAGGAAATACGCGCGGATCGGCAGCCGAGGCTTACAATATAATGAGAAAGTGGAACCTCCACTTTTCCGGACAACGCGGTAGCGACGCGGAAGCATTTTTGTTACGGATTAAGGAAGCCCGCTCCATTATTCACGTAGATGACGCCGAACTATTTAAGTGCTTGCCACTATTCCTCTCGGGTACCGCGCTATATTGGGTAAGATTAGAAAGCGAAAATTGGCGAGATTGGCGGGATTTCGAGCACGCGTGGCGAAGTCGATTTGGCGACCCGGACTATTTAACGACCCTTCGGGAAGAAATACAGCGAAGAACGCAGGGAGAACACGAGCCGGCGGTCGAATATTTAACCTGCTTACGGTCTTTGTTCACGCGAATGAGCCCTCCGTGGTCTCTCCCGGAGCAGCTCACATTAGCCCACCGGAACTTATTGCCGCGGCTACAGTTCGCGATCCGACGGTGGGAGTTTAGCGATTTTCACACGTTGGAGGATTTGGCTACGCGGACGGAACGAACCCTTCTCGCGGACAAAATGTATAGACCCCCCTTGTTACCGGAACAGTCACTTTTTCCGGACTTAGCGTACCACGCGCCGAAGGGGAAACCGCGATCCCCGAATACCGTTGCCGCGGGGGAGGCCGTGGCTCAGGGAGACCCGAGCGGGAGAGAGGCCTGGAGCGCCGCCGCGACCACCGACGCCGTCGCGTCGAGATCGATTCCCGATGATTCCAACTTAAAATGTTGGAACTGCGATCAAACGGGCCACCGGGCTAGAACCTGCAGGGCGGCTCGACGGCAACATTGCTACCGGTGCGGGAACCCGGGGTTTACGACGCGGACATGCTCTAGGTGTTCGGGAAACGCGAAAGGGGGTCAGTAGGACGGGTCCCTACGCCCCCAATTATCGAGAACGAGGCCCGGACCGCGGATACCCCGGAAGAAAGACTCTCGTACGTGACGCTTGATCCCGACGAATTCCCCCCGCTGAAGTATATTACAATCCGGATAGGCGGCCGGCCCCTGTTAGCGTTGGTGGACTCGGGCTCGAACATGACGCTCCTCGGTCGCGAGGGGATGCAAATAGTAAAAAGTTTAGGCGTCCCAACCACGCGAGAGGGGGGCGCAACAATCCGAATGGCAAACGGTCAAATAGCCCCGATTAATAAAGAAGCCTCGCTTTCTATCCATCTAAAGGACCGGAGTCGGAAGATCTCGGTAGGCATATTGCCGGACTTGGCCGTGCCGTGTATCGCGGGGATGGACTTCCTGACAAAGTTCGGTATCACGCTAGATTTCGGAAAAGGGGAATGGCATTTCGCGGATAGGCCTCGCGTCCGCTACCAGTTTCAGTCGAAAGAAACAGACCCCCGCGTTTGTGGGCTCGCGGAGCTAACTAAAGATCAGAAAAAACATCTGAAAAATTTTTTACGGAAAATAGTAGCACCATCGGGAGACCCCGGCCTGACCAATTTGACCGAACATAAAATAGAAGTAGGAGATCACCCGCCGCTAAAGCAACGTTGCTATTTAGTCTCGCCAAAGGTGCAAGAAGCAATCCGCGCAGAGGTAGATAAAATGTTAGCAGCCGGAATAATTGAACCGTCAGCAAGTCAATGGTCGAACCCAATCGTGATGGTAAAGAAATCGAATGGCAAGTACCGGTTTTGCCTGGATTTCCGCGGAGTTAATAAGATATCAAAGAAGGACGCGTACCCGATACCACCAATGGACGGGATACTCAATAAGTTACGTTCGGCAAAATATATTTCTACAATCGACCTTAGCCAGGCTTATTTTCAAATCCCGTTAAATAAAGATAGCCGAGAGATTACCGCGTTTAGCGTCCCGGGAAAGGGCTTGTATCATTTCGTTCGAATGCCATACGGATTAACGGGCGCCCCCGCGACGTTCCAACGACTATTAGATAGTTTAATAGGCCCGGAAATGGAGCCTTTCGTTTTCGCGTACCTAGACGATATAATTATCGCGACGGAAACTTTCGAGGAACACCTCGAATGGCTAAAGCGAGTGCTAGATAAGATTAAAGCTGCGGGATTAACGATTAATATGGATAAATGCGAGTTCTGTAGATCTCAGGTTAAGTATTTAGGCTTCGTGGTGGAGGCGGGAGGCGTATCAGTAGACCCAGAAAAGACGCGCCCCGTGCTAGAGTACCCGGCGCCCCGAACACTGAGACAATTGCGTAGGTTTCTCGGAATGTCATCGTGGTATCGGAAATTTATACCGGATTTCGCGACGCTAAGTGAGCCCTTGACCCGCCTTTTGAAGAAAGGCAGGCGCTGGGAGTGGGGGGATGAACAAGTTCATGCATTCAATAGCATTAGGAATAGCTTAATGGCGGCCGAGTGAGTCCCGATTGCGCACATTACAAATCGGACACAGCAATATTTCCCGATCGGACACGGTGCCGATTGCACACGGTGCCGATCGGACACGGTGTCGATTGCACACGGTGCCGATCGGACACGGTGTCGATTGCACACGGTGCCGATCGGACACGGTGTCGATTGCACACGGTGCCGATCGGACACGGTGTCGATTGCACACGGTGCCGATCGGACACGGTGTCGATTGCACACGGTGTCGATCGGACACGGTGTCGATTGCACACGGTGCCGATTGCACACGGTGCCGATTGCACACGGTGCCGATCGGACACGGTGTCGATTGCACACGGTGCCGATCGGACACGGTGCCCTAGGGGTGTAGGCGGGGGGGGGCTCCGCTCCCCCCTGCACCTCCCCTGTGCACCTGGTGGTATGGGTTGGGTTGATGCGTGGAGCGGGGGGGGCTTCGCCCCCCCCCCCCCGCACCCCCCCCCCCATGGACACGCCTTCGGCGTGCCCGGTAGGCAATGTATTAAGTACATGCGTGGGCGGGGGGGCTTCGCCCCCCCTTGCACCCCCCATTGTGTAAGTTAACCCTGTGTGCAATCGACATCGTGTGCAATCGGCACGGTGTGCAATCGGCACCGTGTCCGATCGGCACCGTGTGCAATCGGCACCGTGTGCAATCGGCACCGTGTGCAATCGACACCATGTCCGATCGACACCGTGTGCAATCGACACCGTGTCCGATCGGCACCGTGTGCAATCAACACCGTGTCCGATCGGCACCGTGTGCAATCGACACCGTGTCCGATCGGCACCGTGTGCAATCGACACCGTGTCCGATCGGAAAATATTGTCGTGTCCGATTTGTAATGTGCGCAATCGGGACAATCCCGCGCGGGAGAAGCGCGAGTCCTACGCCAAGACGTCGGCAATTTTGGCCTCCGAATGAGGTCCGGCCGTTTGGCGACACCCGAGTGGTGACACGCCAAGACGGCGGTAACGAGAGACCTCCGAATGAGGTCCGACCGTTTGGCGACACCCGAAGCCCTCCGTGATAGCGGGAGGACGATGGTGCTACGTCAAGACGGCGGTAATGAGGTCCTACCGTTCGGCGCCACCCGAGTGGTGATGCGCCAAGACGGCGGTGTCCAAAAGCACCGTGAGTGTATGGTGACTCGACGGGCATGATGAGTCGTAAGGGACCCGGGACGGGGTGAGTGTGTAAGACTCGACCTCGTCCAGACAAAAATTATGAGTACTCGAATATCTTCGCCACGAACGTGCCCATGCGACGAACGGGCGAGAGGTATCATGTTTTGCGACTTGGTGACCTCCGATTGAGGTCCGGCCGTTTGGCGACACCCGAATGGTGACACGCCAAGACGGCGGTAACGAGAGAGACCGTGAGTGTGTAGTGACTCAACGGCGTCTAAACGAAACTACAACTAAGGACATACAACAACGACGAAACGGACGAGAGACATCACGAGGGGCGAAGGGCGCGCCAATGATGTCTCGAGACAATGTGGTCTAGTTTCCGCCTGTATTCCCCGGCGCCGCGGGGTCGTCGACCGGAGTGGCCGCCGGGGCGTTCGCGGGGGACGGGACGCTGGCCTGCTCGAAATGCAGGAGAGTGTGATGCTTCGCCTGACAAGACCGGCAGGTCCCAAAGCTAGTGCAATTCGTTAGATTGTGTCCTGCACGGAAGCAGTTTAAACAGAGTCCCTTTTTGCGTGCGAAGTTATATCGGTCTTTGGTCGAGAGTTTTAAGAATTCGGGGCACCTAGCCAGTAGATGCTGTTCCCCACATTTGGGGCACGCGGCGTTCTGCGCGACGAGCGAGGTCGTCGACGCGGGCCTCCTCGACGACTGATTCTGCGCTTTCGATTTGTTTGACTGCGGTGAAGCGTCCGACACCGCCGCGAGCACCGTGCAATATCCCGCTAGAAACGTTGTCAATTGTTCATACCGGGGTGGTTCCGCGGACATATGGGTCGCCTCGAATTTCTCCCGTAGCGTAGGGGTGAGCTTCTCTAACAATTGATTTAGTAGCACAAAATCCCACGCTTCCACCGGATATCCCATCGTTTGCAGGGCGCGCGTGTTCTCGGTGAACACGTCCAACAAGGCGCGGAGCGATTCGGCGGTATCCGCGACCAAAGGTTTGGCGTGTACAAACGAGCGCCAATACTGCGTGGCTAAATTGCGCTTGTTTTGATAGCGCTCCCGAAGCGCATCGTACGCGATCACGTAATTCTCCGCGGTCAACGGCAGGTTCTTTACGACGCCAAGGGCCTCTCCCGACAGCGAGGCTAACAAATATTGAAATTTCTGTATATCGGCGACCCCAGAATTCTCGTGGATTGCCGTGTCGAATAAGGCGATGAAGGACGGCCATAGGGCGAGGTCGCCCTCGAATTTAGGGAGATCGATCTTCGGTAATTTAATGGCCGAAGTAGGCGCGGGTCGCGACGGCTGTTGTGCGGCTGCTCGCTCCGCGGCGGTTAAAGCTTCGTATCGTCCTATTACCGCGAAACGCATCCGATCGAATTCGTCGCGAATCGCGTCCTCGGCAGCGAACTCTTCATCCGTGGCATCTTGGATGGTCCTGAGGTGAGCTTCCTCAAAATCCCCGACCACTTGGCGCACGGTTGGATAACGCACGAGAAAATTCGATTTCTGAGCCACGTTGTTTATTGCGAGCGTCGAATATTGGTCTATCTCCCTCATACGACGAATACACAATTCGCGTCGCGCTCGATATCCTTTAGGCATGTTGAAAGATCGAATTCGTCAACAAGGTGAAATGTGTGTACACGCGCAAGACGGCCGGAAAACCGACGAAACGACTTCGACTCGGAGGGTCGACAAGTCAGGAGGATGGCAGCCGGTCAACAACGCACGAAAATATGCCTCGCTTTGGAATGCCGAGACCAAAACAATTCGAATCAATAGGCGAAGAATACCGCGCCTCGCCAAGGCCGAAGGGGGGCGGGCGGCTCGATTCCGGACAAGTGATCGAAGGCGATGGAATATGTTCGAATATTCGATCGTCTTTGAGTTTATCAAAACTGCAATGCGAAGTCTGCAACGTTTATGCAGAATTTCGGCGCGGCGAAGACGGACAATGGCACATGCGCGAGCCTTACAATTTCAAGATTTGCGTATAATCACAATGATGCGGATCTCCTCGCCGCGTCGTCCATGCGACGGGCGGACGAGGGGGATCGCGCGCGGAGCTCGGGCACGCGCCTAGTTTTTCGTCCTCCTGTTATAAGGGCTGCGACGATTATGCAGCGGTTGCAAGAGAAATCGAGAGAAGGGCACGCGCGCGTACGATTATAGTCCCGCGGATGTTTTCGCCGCGACGAGCGAGCGAGAGCGCAAACACGCGAGATGAGGCGGTACGCGTCAACTATTCGATTTAACGAAGGTCCGCAACGGTTAATGCGGCTACTAGCAAATTATGCGCCGAGAGTGCAGCGATTTTGCGAGAATTTATCACGCGGATGTCTCCGTCGCGACGTGCCGATGCGACGCGCGAGCGAGAGAGCGATCACGCGGATGGTCGTGGCTAAGGGCGGGTGCGCGAGAGACGAGATCACGCAAGGCGCGCGTGCCCGCGCCACTTAGCCGCCGTGTTAACGAGGGTTGCAACGAATGCAGCGAGCGGGAGCGGTCCCGATTCGGGCTCGCGCGAAGACGATATCGCGCGGATGTCCTCGCCGCGACGTGCCGAATGCGACGTGCAAGCGAGGGAGCGATCACGCGGTACGCGCGTGCACGCGCGGATTGTTCGATTTCACTAGCGGCTGCAACGATATGCAGCGATCGAGGTTTAAACGATATAAGGGTACGCGTAACGATCAGATCCCGCGGATGTCTTCGCCGCGACGTGCCGATGCGACGTGCGAGCGAGAGAGCGATCACGCGGTGCGAGCGTGCACGCGCCGATTATGCGATAGAATGTTCGAGACGATTAACGTTGCTTTGTAGACTCGCGCGAAAGGTCGGCGGAGTTCTCTATACGCGATTTTAGATCCGGCTCGAAGGACCAATGCTCGGGGGGGTATCAGTTGTTCCCCGGATTTGCGATTGGCCTGTAATAGGGTGGTTCGAAGGACCAAAGGGGCAATCCCCTCACGAATGCAAGCGAGATAGAATTCGAGAAAAACGTGATAAAGCAAGCGAAGCGACTCACCGTATCGCAGCCCGGCGCCCTCCTGGGTAGTCTCTCGGCCGTTCTCGTCCGTCCTCTCCGGTGGCGAATCCTCCTCGATAGCAAAGCGGGAGGTGTGCAGGCGGACAAGGTAGCGAGCAAGCAGGCAAAAGGAGCAGCAAGCAAAACACACAAACGGGCAAGCAGGCACACGCCGTTCTATTCTTCGAGCACTCGACTCTGGCTCGTGCTCCGTCTCAACCGGCCGGCGATTCTTACGGGAGTAACGTGCTCCGGAACTCTCTCGGCTCGCGCTCCTGGAAGTACGGCGCGAACGAGTACTATTGTCCCAATAATTAGGCTTGCCGCCCGTGGGCGGGCAGCACGAGTCGGGTGAGTCGCGCGAGTATTGACACCTGTCGCGGGCCGCCAACGTTTCGCGCGAGTCTCAAACCGACGATAACTTCACGATAATGAGCTTACAGACTAATATACAACGAGTATCAACGCAATTTAAACATATCAATATTATACATGTGCGACTAACTACTATCTTACAATCAGGTGCGAGCGAGCGCCAACCAATACTCTTGATGGTTTACCTCTCTCAGCAGTGCGCGAAGCTCGAGATCTCGGGGTCTTGTTCAGTGCGGTCTTATCATTTAATACACATATACAATCAATAGTTTCATCTGCTTATAGAACGCTTGGATTCATCCTCCGATGGGGTAGATTTTTTAAGAATATAACCACTTTAAAACTATTATACTGTACGTTAGTTCGCCCCAAGTTGGAGTACTGTTCCGTAGTTTGGTCTCCGTATTTTGAATGTCACCAGTTATTGATTGAACGTGTGCAGCACAAATTCCTGTGTATGGCTGCTTATCGGCTAGGTAATCCCATGTCAATTACTTGCCATGAATACTGCACTATATTAGATAGATTAAATCTGGTATCGTTAGAAAATAGGAGACTAACCTTTGATCTTAGATTTATTTTTAAGCTTCTTAATCACTCTATTGATTGTCCGGATTTGTTGGAACGTATCTATTTTAACATCCCGACTAGAGAATTAAGACAGTACTCCATCTTCCACCTCGAGTATCACCGTACTTTGTATAGCGCAAATTCGTGTGTAAATAGGCTAATAATATCTGCAAGTAATTTCTCCAATAGGGTTGACTTTTTTGGTGGCTCTGTATCAACTTTTAAACAAAAACTTTCTCGTCTACTCTTGTAACCTGAATTTCTCCATATTATGTTGTAAAAGTTTTATTTTATCTTATTGTTCTTGTTTTTTCTTTTCTCTTTGTACGCTAAAGGGTTTATTACCCGTTAATAAAGTTTATTATTATTATTATTATTACTATCGCCTGCCCAATCGGCATCTACATAACAATCAACTATCTCTGTGTCTTTATTTCCATTATACAGTAAACTTAAATCTCGAGTCAAATACAAATATTTCAATATTCTCAAAGCATATTTAAAATGTGTATTATTATAACAATTCTGAAATCTACTTAAGTAATTTACCGCAAAACTTATGTCTGGCCTCGTAGCCGAACTTATATACAACAAAGCACCTATTAAATTTCTATATTTAATATTTCTTTCACACTCATCAGATTTCTCAAGTTTTAAGTTTACCTCCATCGGTGTTTTGTACGCTTTACACTGTTCTATATCGTATTTCACAGCTAACGATTTAATATATTTCTGTTGAGATAATTTCATTACTTTACGGGACACATCATACGCTACAAAAATCCCTAAATATTCTTTTATTTTTCCTAGTTCTTTTATTTTAAATTTTTCCGACAATAGTTTCTTTACTTCCTCTATCAATACTTCATTTTTACTACAAATTAACAAGTCATCAACATATATAAGTAAATAAACTGTATCTTTATCTGATTTTAAAATATACAAACAGTAATCAATATTACTTCTCTCAAATCCTAATTTCAACAGAAATTTATCGAGACACTCATACCACGCTCTAGGACTCTCTTTCAAACCGTATAACGCTTTTAATAATTTACACAGTCTACCGGTTCCGTCTTCATATCCCTTCGGTTGATTAATATATACTTCAGACGTTACTCTCCCATTCAAAAAGGCTGTCTCGACATCCATTTGTTCGATATTTAAACCCATTTTACAACAATATACCAAAAGTATTTTTAACGTTTGCATTTTTGCAACTGGAGCATATATGTCATCTACTTCATCTGTTTGTTGAAATCCTCTTACAACTAACCTAGCCTTATATGTACCATTTGATTTCTTATTATATATCCATTTTACATCTATAGCCCTTTTTCCTTTATTTTCAACTAATACCCACGTTTTATTCAATTTTATACAGTTCATTTAATTATCCATTGCTTCTATCCACTTTTTGCTGTCGTTGGATTGAATCGCCTCCTCAAATGTAACAGGAGTATCTGTTCTACAATAATTTGCGACACTATTTCTATTTTTTACTTTATACTCGTCCTAACGATCAGGACAGCTTCTAATTCTTTCTGATCTTCTCGGAATTTTAAGTTGATCTTTATTTTCTTTAATTTTTAATTTATCATTTATTGGACTTTCAAAAGTTTCATCTAAAGATTCTTCGCTATCAGACTTTCTCTCATTTTCCGAACTAGTACCTACATCTGACTTTTCACTATCTAATCCGATACATTTTTCCGTTTCTTCTATAACCTCAACGTGTCTAGCTACGAACACTTTATTATTTATTAATACTCGATAACCATTTTCACTATACCCGAGTAAAATTCCTTCTTCCGCCTTTTTATCCCATTTTGACGTTCTTTTTTGTTCCGGCTTCCTAACAAACACTTTACTCCCATATAATTTTAAATGTGATACATCCGGTCTTTTTTTAAAAAATATTTCATATGGTGTTTTCTTCTCAATTGTATTAGTTAACGTGCGATTTTTAAAATAAGTTGCCGCATGAACTATTTCCGGCCAATATTTTTTATCTACTTGTGCTTCATCTAATAAGCAACGCGACATGTCCATTATCGACCTATTAAATCTTTCCGCAACACCATTTAATTCATGTACATATGCGGGACACGGCGAAATTACGATCCCTTTACTCTTTGCAAATCCAAAAACTTCCTTATTTAAAAATTTTTTTCCGTTATCACATCTTAAATATTTTACTCTTTTTCCGGTTAAATTTTCACATTCGTTAATGTAATCTTTAATGCACTCACTAACTTCAGCTTTAGATTTTATGGTGTATGCTCTCGCAATTTTGCTATAATCATCGATAAATGCTATAAAACCCTTTTTACCTCTAAATCCCGTTGTTCGAAACGGTCCACAAACATCAGTGTGAACTATCTCTAATATTTCTTTCGCTCTATATCTGTTATCTTTAAACGGTACATTGTGCATTTTATTTCCTATACATGTTTTATATTTCAAGAATTCGCCATCCAGTTCATTCGGTATACCATTTAACAGCTGATTCTTACATAACACATTTAAGTATTTAAAATTTACATGCCCTAACAACCTGTGCCATTTCTCTTTCGAACTCACGTTGCTACCTTTCTTATTTATATAATTAACTGTAGAATTACTTACTCTAACTCTACTTTTCATATGATACAACCCATTCCTCTTTTCTGCCACCGCCATCATATTTCCATTTTTATCAAATATTTTTGCCAAATTCTTTTCCGAGACTATCTTATTATTATCCGTTATTTTACTAAAACTTATCAAATTCAAATTCATATTCTTAACGTACAATACGCCTTTCATGTTTATTTCGGTCTGTTTACCAAAAGCATCAAAGTAACTTACAATATTTCCTATCTTGGTCGCCTTTACGGTTTTATTATCTCCTAAATATACGTTTATTGGACTTTTCAAAATTTCGAAATTCTCAAAGTAACTGTCATTGTTTACGATATGATCCGTACTACCGCTGTATAATATCCACTCGATATCGTTACAATGTCTATCGTTTACCTTACTATTATACGCATTAGCTGTATTTCTCTCGACCTTGGCTATCCAAGAGCCTTTGTTTTCTTCTTCCTTCGGCTCGTTCCAGCGACTCGTGCTTTGTCGGTTGCCTGCGTCTACTTGAGAATTATACGCACTCGTTCCTCGTCGATGTTGTCCTCTATAGCCACCTCTACCTCTTGATCCTCTATAGCCTCGCGTTGACCTCTAAGACGAACCCCTGCCTGCCGTTTGTCCTTCGTTTTTACAGTCTTTTTGTATATGGCCAACTTCTCCACACTTGAAGCACGTGCGTTGGTTTTTATTAACTGTGAAGACGCTTGAATTTCTGTTACTCGTCTCACTACTTTTATTCTTCATCTCCGCCATCTGTATCTTATTTTTCACATATTCTGCCGTTTGATCGGTTTCCTTTAATGTGTCTATAAGGTCGCCTATATAGTTGTACGACTCTGGTGGCGTATTCAATATATAATTCAACTTCTCTTTTTCTGTCACTGTAGCACCCGCACTTTTCAAATCATTAATGCACTTTTCAAAATCCAGAAAAAACGTTGCTGCATCACTATAATTTTTCAGTCTCAATCTTTCCAATTTATTTCTGTACACAATTTGCATCGCTGTAGACTCTTTCAAGTATATTTGATCAAACTTCTTCATTATTCCATGAGCCGTCGTTTCATTACAAATGAACTCCATTTGTCTATCCGAAATAGAGCTGTATATGTAATTGATTGCTTTCAAATCAGCTTCATCCCACTGCTCTTTGTCACTTGCCGTTTTCTCTCTAGTTATGTTTTCTTCACATTTCTTCATTTTCAAATACATTGCAATCCTTTTTCTCCACATTTGATAATTCTCTCCATCAAATACTGGTATCTTGAAATCGTCGTTTCCCATGGTGATCCGTTAAACTCTCAACAACGACACACTTTATTTTAGCACACTCTTTTACCACGCTCTGCTACCATGTTAATTTGGTGGTCAGATAAATAATCTATAACTTATTTATTTGAATGAAAGAGTGAAATAAAGTGTTTATTATTTAATACAAAACTTATTTATGTGAAGATCAGGTATCTGTGCTGCGGGGTGCCTACAGTTCAACAGCTGTAATCGTTCTAGCCCCTTCTCTCGCGTACGAGCACGCTCGAACCGAAACTCCCTCTCCTACCTACTTGCACATACCAAGCGTGCTCACACATACTCGCTCGCCACTATAGCCAACACAAATGTACATATTTTCAACAATAATAAAAAGTAGCAGGCTCAGCGGACACCCCTACCTTACCCCTCTTGCTGTCCAAAAACTCTCCCCCAGCTCCTTTCCCGCTCTGATCTTGCAACCGACGCCAAAGGGCACGTCGGCCACATTGACACCACTCGAACCTATACTAAAAGGCAAGGCAGCAGCGCAGATGCAGGCCAAACGAGACACAACACCAGCAAGGGACGGAGTTCGTACCAAGGCGGAGATGAAAACCGAATCCCGTCTACATACCTCTACTCCCATTCCTGAAGATCCCAATGATGAAAAACTTGATATAAGCAGTGGTTCAGCCACGACCATAGCCGTTGACAGCAGAGCCTAACGAGACGGACGAGCAGCTGATCGAGCCGAGCCAGATGACACGAGCGGAGACAGCTGATTCTCAGATGTCACAACCATAGGTAGCGTACCTGAAAAATAAACATAATAATAATTAGTAGAACGATAATCAAAATGATTAGTGAGATTATAATAAGTACAGAGTTCCTGATTATTTACTTGCTTATAATATTAATGATGCTAACGAATAGCACACTTTTGACTTATCTTATATTGAGATAAAAAGACTTACCTTTGACATGACAAAGTCATATTTTGACAAATATATATATTTTTATAAAGTCATATATAATATCACATACTCTTCCAAACGAGTTATATTCATGCGTGATAATAAATATTAAGCAGCGTTACATATAGAATAGTTCAAAAAGGGACAGATATAACATTATTATTTTATTTTGATAAACTTTTATTATTCGAATAAATATTCATTTATATAGTGACAAATGTAGTCCCAGTGTTGCGAGAAACACGTGCATACGTTAAATTAACTTTAAAAGTTATTTTGAGTTTTACATATTTTAAGGAGAAAGTTTATTGACAGACCGATTAACATTATTAGGGTAGAAATTGATTAGATATCATCCACAGAACACGCCCATATGATTTATTTGTAAATATACACCGTATTTCAATTTTAAGTACACGCCGCCAGAAACTTTAACTTACCTGTTCAGATGAACTTCGCCATTTATTGTGCAAATTGAGTGCCACTAGTCACAATAGTTTTGTTAGAGTCTACATAGACTGTCCATATGGAAAAACATAAAATTTTGCAATATTTCAAATTTGCACCTTTTCAGGGTGACTACTTTATTATCAGTCTGAATAACTTCTAATCAGTCTTAAAATGATTGTAGTGACTTTCAGAAGTGAGCCACAATAATATTTCAATAATTTCAATTATTTTTTAATCATACACAAAAAGGGTGAAAATTGAGAGCGAGCCTAATGATGCTTATCTGACCATGGATATGAGTCACAATGATTGCAAACAATGATATTCTGAAGTGCTTTTCTCAATTTTCTTATTTCTTCAAGTTCAAGGTCATTGTTTAAATAATGATAATTTTATAATTTTAACGATTCAGTATCATTTCTTAAGACTGACTAAAGACACCCATAGCGTCGAAACGTTATTTTTCATCTTAATTACAAAGGTCAACATATCATAATGAACTTTTGTAATTTGCGTAATTATGCAACTTTCTTGTTAGAATTAGTTAATTTATCTTCAAAGAAGTCCAACAAACCCACATTGGTCAAAATTAAAACTATTTTATAGATTTTCACTCAATTTTACGAGTTGTTTAATTATTGATAATTATACATGTTTTATTGCATAAATTAACTACTATTGAATCAAGAAAGATGTCTGTAACACTCAGAATTGCTAATAAACATTGCGACGTCTCTTCGGTCGCGGTGGGAGAACGACCCAAATCTAGACCGGGTGGCAAAGCCCTTCAAAACTCAAAAAAACTACACGCAAAATTGTTGGGCGCCAGGTGTGGAAAAGGCCACACCACCTTTGTCGCGAAACGCTAAACACTCTCAATTACTCTCAATACTTGAATTACTCGCGATACTCTCACGGGCTCCGGCCGGTCGCGACAGCTGCTCAGTTTAGTCGGTCAAAGGTCGGGGTTCAGCGGATGGCCGAGTCTAGAGGAGTTGGCTGTGGTTAGGCAGCATCGAAATACACAAAACTTCGTTCGTAACTGATATAATATAAGATCACAACACAAAGCATATCAAAAGATCATAATATCACGTATAATAACACGGGGGAGAATCCCAAATGGATGGATACATCATCGGGGCCCGTAACTGCGTCGGCACAGAACGCGAGATAATATTTACGAAAACGCGCGATCGTGTTTACTCCACGGGAGTCACGTTCCGCTCGCGTAAGGTTCTAACGAGGGCGTGATCAACCATTCCCTGCCGAAAGTCTGCCAAGGGCAACCATCCACGATACGCAATACTTCGGGCCCTTCAGGACCCTAGGGCCTCTGCCCCGATGAATAGACGGCTTATAATCTGAGCGGTACTCTCCGATGAAATAAAAAAATAAGTGTGACGTTATGTGTTCCGTCCGTTTCTATCGTAGGGCCAAGTATGCCCCGATCCTGAGATCCATCATTAGGACCACATCCACCACGTCACACCGAATAGGAAACAATTACTTAGAATGACTTTACTTTATATCCGCGCCGAGAGACTACGCGCCAAAGAACGCTACGCGCTGCTAGAAATCGTCCGCCCCAGGAATAATGCACACGAACGGAGAGTTCTCGTGAAAGGAACGGTACTCGCCGAATCCGTACCTCCCGCGGGGGAATGGATGTACGCAAAATACGTCTTTCTCGCCGAAGTCAAGTCCCGCCGAACGAACGGTACACGCGGAATCAGTATCTCTCGCCGGATAGACGATGCACGCAGAAGTAGTATGCCTCGCAGAACGCACGAACCCCGCAAAATAAAAGTAATTCTCGCCGAAGGAACAATATGCCTAAAATAAGGATCTCTCGTAGAACGAACGGTACACGCAAAATAAATGTTCGAAACGTAACGCGAAGCCTCGCCGTACGGTCTACGCCGCGAGCACGTGATACTCACGCCTAATTCAGCCCGGGGCGTGCGGTACTCTCAGCCGGAGTAAATCATACTCTAAATCTCGGAACGTTAATAGCGGTCGATTTCGGGCACCTTCTTCGGGAAGGCTCACTCTAGGTTCGGTATTCCGCCGCCTCACACTTCCCGTACCGGGCGCGGTAATTTACGTATCCGGAGGCCGACACGCCCCAGAACGACCGAACGCGTGAAAAGCCCGCACGACGAAGTTTTCCAAAATAAGCAAAAACTAACTCTACCGGGAACGCCGATATCTTACACACTAATCGATAGGCACGATAATCATAAACGGTAATCTCCAAATACTCGAAACGGTAATTTAACGCGACGGACTGTTGAGCCGACCTGCGAGGTTTTACCACGCGACACGCATCACTCTCGTGACGGGCGGCCGGCACCACACCGTTCTTACGGTGATATCCGTACAACCCGATACCAGGTCGGTCGAGTCGGGAAGAAACGGACGCTCCTTCGGTATTCTTACGGGGAGTCAGCGGGCGGGCTATGTCTTACCCGTAGAAACGAAACGAAAAGCGATAATCCTCTTAATAGATTCACGGCAATGGCGCGTAGGCAAGGAAACTCTCAAACAAGCCTACGCGTTTCTCTTAAAATTTTGCGCGACACGATACCGACACTCCGCCCGCCGTTCCCCGATACCTGATGTCCGGGATGGGTGGCTGGTTACATCTCGTCCTTCCTTCCTTCACTCTATCTCCTAGGGCCGCCGCCTTCGCTTATATTCTCGGTACAACGGGGAGATTCTCCTCGGACGTCCGTCCACGCTCGCGATCGACCCAACAGTCTCCGGATCATTCCCGCGGCTTCGACTCGCGGCCCTCTAGATCAGGGCGCTTCGCCGTACCGGCGGATGGCGCCACGCTGTCGAAACGGGCCCTCCGGCCGCTTCTTCCTGAAAACTATAAACTCGGCAGTACGCGCGCAATACAAAGATGGGAATTGGGAAGACTGTGACGTGCACACGGTGCAACGTCACAACATGTATTTCTAAATTTTATTGAAATATAAGCGTCAAAGCTTGATTATTATCATAGATTTATTTATTTAACATACAATGGAGATTGTTGAATACATTCTGCGAGCGCTAGAAACGTTTCTTTTATTTTAACTTGAAATTCCTACAAATGGAAAATTTTATTAATTTAATATATTAACATACTAGATATGTTTATTATACTTACCTGGTTACTTACCTGGTGAATCCTGTTGATCCTGGAATGCCTGGGTGAAACCTGTAAATAAAAAGAGAATTAATGAACGAATGATTACGCGATATTAATTGCAAATGTTAATGAGCAGGGAAAAACCATACTCGATGTAAAGAATGCATGTACGATATTGCGTTGTGAAAGTGATAAAAAAGCAGGATTCATCATTTCATTATTTAATGTTTTAAACATTTATTGACAAAAAGGTAATCTGAAAACGTGCAGTCGCATAATAAAATATTATTTCGTAGATTTAGTTATGCGAACGTCGGCCGTTGCCTTTGACGTAATATGATACCCCTGAGTTTACTTCTCGAGGCAGTTCCGAGAAACGTGTTAGAACCAGTCGACTGCATGGTAGAGTGAGATGGCTAGAACATAGAACTGGCTGCTCATTGGCCCAAGCGGAGATGGTGGGAATGAACAGCCAGCCAGAGTATAAAAGGGAAAGCATTTCCAGCTCGAGGTTCTTTCCCTTTTAGAAAACTGTAACGTGCGATTCTTTCTCTGAAAGAATACTGCGTAGTGCGGTTCTTTCTTATTCGTGTAAATCGAGATTCGAAGTACTATCTTTAGCGTGAAAAGTAACGATCGTACGTTCGTGATTGGGAAAGATTAGTTCGCGTGAACGCGTACTTACAATTATCTTTGTACAAAGCGAGCGATAGTTACGCGGCATTAATTGTCAGATATTCCGACTCCTAGTGTGGGATAAGACCCGGCACAGGCATTGTCGATAGCCTTAGTCAGCGTACCTTGTACCGAAAGTTTAAATACATCTTGTTATTGTTAATACAATACAGATTACAATTCATTAAATATTCTTTTCTTAATAACTGGATATATAAGCATCTTACGCGACGCGAAAGCGAGTGCGTATCCAAGGACGAGCCATCGACGTGAAGATAGCAATCTTGGAAGGAAGGAAGTCAAATAGCCCATCGTCATTATTCTTGA
>NW_027270079.1:0-1015 GCF_030848805.1 Temnothorax longispinosus | reverse complement strand
GAAAAAAATTTGCAATATGCAATAAAATATTTTTATGTCTAAAAATTACTTGATGTTTACTATATATATATATATATATATATATATATATATATATATATATATATACATCCTAGTAAACATCAAGTAATTTTTTAGACATGAAAAATATAGGGTTGGGAAGTACTAGTTACTTGTAACTAGTTACCCCGTTACCAAGTTACTTTTTTTGGTAACTTACTGGTAACTGCGTTACATTTTTCTTTTGGTAACTGTAACGGTAACTTAGTTACATTTTTTTTCGGTAACTGTAACCTAATTTAAGTTACTTTAATACAGTTACTTTTATAGTTAAGGTAAGTTTACACGCGCAAATACTATTAGTGGCTCCAACTGACGGGCATTCATTGGCGCCAAAAACGAATTTGCTTAATAACAAACTGATTTTCCAGAATAGGTACCCAGACCTATAATAATAGGTACTCTGAAATCTAAGTGTATGTTGTCGGATTTATCTCATCTTTGGAATGGTGGAAAGGTCTAGTGTCATAAGGTCGCACATCAGAGGTGTAACTGAATTGTGAGTACAATCGACGAAGAGACTTTCCCACACAAGGTATAAGCTATACTATACCGATTGCTGTGTAGCGCAAGGGGATCGAGTTATGTCACACACGGTGCCTCCCGGATATCGTGTGCCCTTCGGGAATACGAACCAAATTCCAGGCATTCGCGACTCTATCCGGATGAAATCGTGCGATCGCGGTATTTGTGGGACGAAAAATAGAATTAGTTCCATTTTGTTCCAGAAATAACAATAAAGGCCCGCGCACAATGAAAATATAAGGAACAAAGAAGATATTAGCGATTAGAATAAGAAATCAGGAATAAAGCTGGTGTAGTATTAATACACGGCTTCCAATAAAATCTATTGCTTGTGTTATTCATTGTTTCTGTTGCCTGTATTTTTCATCGTGCATCCAACTTTATTCTTGATTCTTTAGTCCTAATCGCTAATATCTGTTCCTTGTTTTTT
>NW_027270078.1:0-1000 GCF_030848805.1 Temnothorax longispinosus | reverse complement strand
ACCTTGAATCGATGTCCACGTGTCCCAGGTTGCCGATGACGGGATCCAGATAGTGCGCTTCATAGTTTTTCGGTGTCCATGTGTAATCGTACGTTGAATTCGATGTCTAGGTGTCCCAGGTTGCCGATGACAAGGTCCTCATAGTGCGCTCCGTAGTTTTCGGTGTCTACGTGTATTAATACCTTGAATTCGATGTTTACGTGTCCCAGGTTGCCGATGACGGGATCCAGATAGTGCGCTTCATAGTTTTCGGTGTCCAGGTGTAATCGTACGTTGAATTCGATGTCTAGGTGTCCTAGGTTGCCGATGACGAGGTCCACATAGTGCGCTCCGTAGTTTTTGGTGTCTACGTGTATTAATACCTTGAATTTGATGTCCACGTGTCCCAGGTTGCTGATGACGGGATCCAGATAGTGCGCTTCATAGTTTTCGGTGTCCAGGTGTAATCGTACGTTGAATTCGATGTCTAGGTGTCCCAGGTTGGCGATGACGAGGTCCACATAGTGCGCTTCGTAGTTTTCGGTGTCCAGGTGTAATAATACGTTGAATGCAATGTCTAGGTGTCCCAGGTTGCCGATGACAATGTCTAGATAGTGAGCTCCGTAGTTTTTGGTGTCTACGTGTATTAATACCTTGAATTCGATGTCTAGGTGTTCCAGGTTGCCGATGACGAGGTCCACATAGTGCGCTCCGTAGTTGTTGGTGTCTACGTGTATTAATATCTTGAAATTGATGTCTAGGTGTCTCAGGTTGCTGATGATGAGGTCCAGATAGCGCGCTCCGTAGTTTTCGGTATCTAGATGTAATAATACCTCGAATTCGATGTCTACGTGTCCCAGGTTGCCGATGACGAGGTCCACATAGTGCGCTTTGTAGTTTTTGGTGTCTAGGTGTATTAATAACTTTAAATCTGAATGTAGGACACGTAGATATCAAATTCGAGGTATTAATACACGTAGACACCGAAAACTACGGAGCGCACTATGTGGACCTCGTCATC
>NW_027270077.1:0-1000 GCF_030848805.1 Temnothorax longispinosus | reverse complement strand
TTCTACATAAAAATGCTAGAATTGGAACACTTTTGTAAATTTTTGTATTTTTTTAGTGCATCTTGATCTATAAATTTTTCGGTAAAACTACGCCAAACTACAACTAATACTGATATTCTACACATTTCTATATCTATTTCAGTACAGTAGACTACAAGGAAATACTAGAATTAAAACACTCTCTAATGAGGAAATTCACCCGACATAAAAAAAAAATTATATTTATTTTGAAATTTTATTACTACTTTTTAACTAAATTTGTTTCTTAAGATACAACCTATGATTATAAATATTTTCTCGTACTTGAAAAATACTTACCTTGATGGGATTCGAACTCGAGACCTCGGGACCTCTAGATCGTGAGCCAACCGTCTTACGTGGTAGACTACTTCTTAATTTGATGTAAGTGTTATATATAGTCTACATGTGTCATAACCAGCGCAAATATATAATTTTTCAAAAATTCTTAAGAAACAAATTCAGTTTAAAAAAAATAATAAAATTTCGAATCGGATATACGAATATAATTTTTTCTTAATGTCGAGTGAATGTCAGAAATCAGTGCCGGCTCATTACAAAACAGGCCTATTGGGCCAACGTCGCGCCGCGCGATTACAAAAAAAAAAAAACTTTTTTATTCTAACTTATCTGTAAAATAAAAAGCGAGTCATTATAAAAGAAATCTTATCCAGCACCACATACACACATGTCTAAAACCGCATAACCCGGGAAAAAAAATCTCTTATTTATTCATATTAGTTTATATTAGTAGATACATGATTATATATGATCATATAAGAAATGGAAAATATAATCTTAAACAATATTATATGGCCATACATAAGAGTATATAATTTATACATGGCCATATATAATAGTCTAAGAGCTGGCTACAGAGAAGGCGACATGCTTCGGTCCACGAAATATCTTACCTGGAAAAGGTTCGATTGCTGCCGGCAAAGCGAAAGCTCGATCGTCAGAAGGCGCGCTGGAGGCTAAG
>NW_027270076.1:0-1000 GCF_030848805.1 Temnothorax longispinosus | reverse complement strand
CGGCAGCGTACGCGGCAGCTGGATGTTGCGTGCCACAATTAAGATTAGATCACGAACGAATCATGATCGTTACGCTGTTATTCGATAAACGATCTCCTCGCATTGTCGAATCTTATTAAAAACGTATATCGTTGTAACATTAATTATTATTGTCATCGTGATGGGCGACTGTCGTAACGGTTGATCATTGTTAGCAGCTTACTGAAAGTAGCAGCTTGAGCGGGTTCTTCGTAACTTTAGTGTCGACGAGATTTGCGGAATCGGGATTCAGAAAAAATAAATTGTCATATCCAATAATTATAATTTGAGGATGAATCCGATTTACTTGATGGAGAAAATAATGCTAATAATGAGGAAGAAGAGGGAGAGGAATTATTCGAAGACAATATTATATGGAGGCGTAAGGATGTTACATTTCTAAAGTATCCATTTTTATAAACTGACTTAGAATAAGTATATGTATTGAGACTCTGCCTCTGTCTGCTCCTTCGCTTTTCGGAATTCTATTTTGTAGCCACTGGCCAATCGTCACGTTGGAAAAATTCGTCGTACAAGTAAAATACCCTAAAAAATGTACGATTATCGCGGCGAACACGCTCGGAATTGCGAAACGAATTGCATAACCGGGATTTGTCGACGATAAATATGCGTGTCTTGCAAATGGACTAAAAATTCTGTTTTGCGCGAATCTTTCGTAAAAACGTTTATGTTACGCAATATATGCACGAGAGAATATCCAATGTTCAAAAATATAAGTCGAAAAATTCCACTTTATTTGTTAGAACAATTTTAATCCAATTCGAAATGGTCAACTCGAATTATTCAGAAACTAAATTACTTTTGGCGTAAAAATAATACAACAAAATGTATTACGTTCTTAATGAATTTATAATCATTAATAATAATCATTATCATGACTGTATAGTTAATTTAACGAAGAATCGACATACAGCAGTATTACAAAATAAAAACTGTCCTATCGGGATGCAGTATTAAACTG
>NW_027270075.1:0-543 GCF_030848805.1 Temnothorax longispinosus | reverse complement strand
GGAAATCCGCCATGTGTTGAACTCTTAATTATGTTTTGGTCTTATCTTCTAGAGCAGAGAACTGAGCGCGTAATTTAAATTTGATATTATTTCTCTATTGATATTTGCATCGAATATTTATATACATCAGTGAAAAAAAATATGCTAGAATAATAATAAATAGTAATTTACACTGTGATTCTCATAGTAGGTCTGTTCATTTTCGCTGCATTTCTGAACTAGTGCAATGAGTTATACGGGGTCTATAATGCGAGTCGTAACCCAGGTAGCATTAATGTCTAAAAGACATCATAAAGATGTCTTTAAGATGCCAGAAATCTTAAAGATGTCTTTATGATGTCTTTGAGACATTAATTGCTACCTGGGAAGTCATAAGTCGTAAGAAATTGACCAATTAAGTCGAATTTGAGGAGAATAATCGATTGCGATTAGTCAGTTTCTTATAACTTACGACTTACGACTCGCATTGTAGACCCCAAAATATATTTGTTTCGTTCTAACTTATTGCATTAGTTCAAAAGTGCATCGAAAACGAACAGGCCT
>NW_027270074.1:0-1000 GCF_030848805.1 Temnothorax longispinosus | reverse complement strand
AGTGGGACATTTTCGCCATTCAACCGTAGCTACCACAACTTTGCAATCAAAGCAAGCACAACTAAATATAAAAAATTACATCAAAATTAATTCAGAGTGTAAAAACAAGATGGATTTCCACATTTGAGATGCTGGAAAAACTTATTGCAAACAGTTTGCCCATATCAAATGTTTTAGCTGATAGGAATGTGACTACTTTTTCTATAGCTAAAAAACTTGAAATAACGGAGGAACAATGGACGAAGATGGAAGAATTAGTAAATCTGTTGAGACCATTACAAATGGCCACAACTGTTTTTTGTGGAGACAACTACTCTCCTGCTTCTATAGTGCATCCATTACTTTGAAAAATAATTTATCATCATATGCAATTAGTTTCTGAAGATTCGGATCTAGCAGCTACGTTTAAAAAATTTGTCTCCACAGAATTGCAGAACCGCTTTAAGCTCGCCGAATGGAACAATTTCTCCAACGTAAGCGCACGCCTTACTGCCTCATTCTTGGATCCTCGATCCAAGAATTTAGAAGACGAATTAGCTGAGACAAGGCAAAAAGTAAAAGAACATGTCCGCAGTCTCTTGGATACAGTACCAATAAACACAATACCTAATGCAAAAGATATGATCTAGGAAAAACTGTACACAAAACTGCTTTAGAGTTTTTATTTTATCAGCCAATGCACTGTGTTAATGATGTGAAATCTCAACTTCAAGCTTATCTTACGGAGACACAACTGCGATTTGATTTAGATTATTTAGAGTGGTGGAAAACACGAGCCGATAAATTTCCAGCATTGGCCATTTTAGCTAGAAAATATTTAAGTATTTCTGCGACATCGGCGAGTGCAGAGCGTACTTTTTCTACAGTTGGAAATATTGTTACCCCTAAACGGAATTGTTTGTCTCCTGAAAATGTAAACATGCTTGTATTTCTTTACCAGAACAAATCTGTGTATACATGAAAGGATTATATATGATCCTATCAAAATTAGATTAAGAAT
>NW_027270073.1:0-1000 GCF_030848805.1 Temnothorax longispinosus | reverse complement strand
CCCCTACTTCATATACAATTCTTTGCGATTCGGTCAATTATTTCCCAAAAAATTGAAAAAATTAGAAAAACCGGTTTCCAAAAAATCGGTAACGAAAAACTATACACATCATGGCACTCCCCGGAAAATTCTACCCCTGTTTCATATACTTTTGGTAGAAATTCGACCCACTAACGAATGAGTAGTTCGCGGACAAACGGACAGACAAACAGTCGGGTTTTATATAATAGTATGATTAGTTTGGCTTCCTCATAGAGGAAGCTTTATGAGCAAAATAAAATAGGAGCAATGGTAGCGATCTGTAATAATGAAGAAGCAATGTGCAAGTTTCTAATTTGTACACTTTTTTAAATTTTAAATTTAACCTTTTTATGAATTGATAGAGAGTCAGCTTATGCAATGTCAAATCGATGTTGACTTTGGGAGTTCAGGCAACATGGTCCATATATGGACTTTGCATATGGACCTTTGATCGCATATAAAGCTAAGTCTAATAAACCAAATCTTAAAGAATTATATATGAAATAGGGGTAGAAAAGACCGAAGAAAAAATTGTTTTTTTAGTTTTTGATGCCAATATGTTCTGAATGTTCTAAAACGTCGGAAAATCGCATTAAAAATAAATGCCCGTATGTGTGTGCGTGTGCGTGTGCTAAACGATATGCTACAATATGGAGGATTCTACTTGAAATTTTTTAGTGCTCTAGGAGACACCAACTAAAAAATTCTTAATGGAACTCCTCACATTGTAGTATATTTTTTGAAAAGACATAAAAGAAGAAAATTTCTAGCGCAAATTAGAGGTTGATACGTTAACCCTTTCGGGAGTTATTTAGGGTCAAAGTTCGAAAAAGTCTATTTTTGACCCTAAATAATTTTTGAATGGATCAACGTATCGACCTCTAATTGGCGCCAAAATTATTTTCTTTTTATGCCCTTTCAAACAATATACTACAATATGGGAGGATTCCATTTAAGAAATTGAAAGTGACGTTCACGT
>NW_027270072.1:0-1000 GCF_030848805.1 Temnothorax longispinosus | reverse complement strand
TGCTTGCGACTAATGCAGAACCACCTTTATTGTCGTTTTCGGATTATACGACTCAAAATACGTAAGAATATGTAAGATTTATTTGTTCCCGTAACAGTTCCCAAAACCTTAATTTTGCATATGCTCCTTAAGCAATTTCACATATTTTTGGACGTTTTGCCCCATAAAACCATAACGGGCAACATGAAAACATCTCATAGTTATTTGACAAATTTTTTTTTGGTAAATATGCATAAAAGGTCGAACCTCACCGATGACCTTGACCTTGACATATATTGTCAAGGTCACCCTTCTGAGTGACCTTCAGAAGGTTTTAGCCGGCGGTCATTGATCATTAAAAAGTTATAAACAAAAAAAAGTTTGGAAAATATAGCAGTTATTTGAGTATTGGAAGGCATAAATAACTAATATATATGTCAAAAAGACTTCAATTATCAACAATTTACTGCTTTAAATGTTGTGTTTTGGCAAAGCAGCGACTTTTTCGCGAAATAAAGTATTCTCTGCTTTAACAAAAAGACTTCAATTTATCAACAATTTACTGCTTTAAGTGTTGTGTTTGGTAAAGCAGCG
Source organism: Temnothorax longispinosus (assembly GCF_030848805.1). Lineage (NCBI taxonomy): Eukaryota > Metazoa > Arthropoda > Insecta > Hymenoptera > Formicidae > Temnothorax > Temnothorax longispinosus. The sequence goes on along the minus strand of NW_027270072.1, from coordinate 427 downwards.
ACTTTCTCGCGAAATAAAGTATTCTCTGCTTTAAAAAAAACATAATATTAGTCGTTTATGCTTTCTAACACTCAAAATAACTGCTATATTTTCCAAACTTTTTTTGTTAATAACTTTTTAACGAATAACGACCGCCGGCTAAAAACTTCTGAAGGTCACTCAGGAGGGTCACTCAGGAGGGTGACCTTGACAACATATGTCAAGGTCAAGATCATCGGTGAGGTTCGACCTTTTATGCATATTTACCTTTTTTAATGCAGGGTACTTAAAAGTATAAAAAACGTAAAGAATAAATTTGTGTTGTTCTACACAATTGTTTTCTGGATCAAAATAGAAAAGGAAAAAATCGCTAATTTTTACATTATTTGGTAAAAGTTTACAATAACTTACACAGCTCGGATTACTTTGACCTTGACATATGTTGTCA
>NW_027270071.1:0-1000 GCF_030848805.1 Temnothorax longispinosus | reverse complement strand
AATCACAAAAGAGGACATACGGAGACTACAAACCCGAATGATAACTACAAACCACACAAAGATGATGACAAACCGCGCCGACCACACCCTCGGCAACCAGCCCGCCCGAAAGAAACCCGCACGTGACAACGCTCCGCGAGTCCACAAGTCGCCACTCAGCCTCCACACTACTCCCCCGAAACCACTCCCAACCCCCTCCCATCACACTTCCCAATCCCAATCCCATCCCCCAACTAACCCGACGCGGAACTACGACATAACCGTCGCCCAACCCGGAAGTAACCCGGCTCCAGTAGCCGCGTAAAAGAGTCACGGTGCGGTCTCGCTTCGCGTGTACTTGGCGCGAGACACTACCGTGTCTCTTGATCGGATCCCTCATCTCTATTATTAGTCTAATAGTTCTAATGTTTATTATTTGGGAGGCCCTAAGATCTAAACGTAAACTTATTAACATATTTTTCCTATCCCCATCGCTAGAGTGAAACAATAGGTCGCCTCCTTTAAACCATAGGTACAATGAAATCCCAGCAATTTTTTAATATGGCAGACTAGTGCAATGGACTTAAAATCCTACTATGAAGATTACATATCTTTTATTAAAAATTAACACTTGATTACTAAGTCTTCAAAATTCAAACTCCCCGACTTATGATATAATAATTTTTTTCCATGACTTTACAATAATTATTTTAATTTTTATTACTATAATAATTACTCTTATTATAATAATAATAACTTATAATAAACTTATTAACCGATATTTATTACATGGTCACGCAATTGAATTAATTTGAACTATTGTTCCTATATTTATTCTAATTTTTATTGCTATACCCTCCTTAAAAATTCTATACCTTACTGACGAAATACACTTTAATAATCTCACTATCAAAACTATTGGACACCAATGATATTGAAGTTATGAATATTCTGATTTTAATAATATTGAATTCGATTCTTTTATACTCCCAACAAACCAACTAATAAATAATGAATTCCG
>NW_027270070.1:0-1000 GCF_030848805.1 Temnothorax longispinosus | reverse complement strand
TTGTAACGGTGCGCGATTGTACGGTGCGCGATTGTACGGTGCGCAATAGTACATACGGTGCGCGATTGAACGGTGCGCGATTGAACGGTGCGCGATTGTACGGTGCGCAATTGTACGGTGCGCGATTGAACGGTGCGCGATTGTACGGTGCGCGATTGTACGGTGCGCGATTGTACGGTGCGCAAAAACCGTGTCCAATGCAACATACGTTTATTTATTTAAATAAGTTAATAATATGTGTTGTGTCCAAAAGCAACGGTGTCCAATTGAACTGTGCGCCATTAAAATGTGTCTAAACGAACTGTGCGCAATTGAAACGTGTCTAATCGTACGGTGCGCGACGTTATGTGTCCAATAGTACTGTGTGCAATTGCAACGTGCGCAATTGTACTGTGCGCCAGTGAACCTCTCCCGATCGTACGTCGGTCGCGAATATCGCGCGAAAAGCAACCGCTCGCGCGAACGGCTACGAAAACGAGGCCGCGGAATACCCGATAGTTCTCCGCGCAAATTACAATACGATGAAGAGCGAGATCAAGTGCGCTTTCAGAGTAAACTTTAACAAACCGAACAACGTTGGATCGCTGCTGGGATTCTCGTCGAAGCGTATATTGCAGCCGAGACAGTGGCACGAATCGGACGCGTCGATTAATATTATCAACGTAAACATTATCCGCGTGGAGTGCAACGTGACCGCGGGTGCGTACAGCAACGGCAAACGTGTACACACGATACACGAATTTTCACCGAGCGTACCACCGGGATATAAGATATCGGAAACGCCGGCGCAGATCATTTACCTGCCGATCATCGCGCGAAGCGTTACGGATCTAACGATACGCGTCACGGATCAAGACGACGATTGCTCGATTTTCGAGGAGAAGAGATCACCGTCAGATTGCACGTACGACGACTACAGCGATAACGCGCGACGTGTGACATGCTCGTGTTGAACGACTCGGAGCGTGCGACAGATAAGAATATTTTTACGACTGCGACG
>NW_027270069.1:389329-409529 GCF_030848805.1 Temnothorax longispinosus | reverse complement strand
GCATGTACATACATCTATGCGTGTATCATAATGTTGCATCGATGCCATTTTGTTAGTTGAAATCGATTATGTGTTCGTGCGCGCCCGGCAACAAGTTCCGCGCGCCAAAAATTCCGCGCGCCAAAAGAAATGACTCTCGCCGTTCACGATCGGACTTGCACGCGCACGTCGCCGGCCTGTTACCAAACGGCATTTTTCTATCTTTTTTTCCTTCATTATTCTCTACTTCTTTATTACACTGTACACATCTATTCTCTAATTCTCTAATTCTCTATTACCATTATTACCTCTATTTCTATTTCTCGAGAAAAATGGCAAAAACATCTATCTCCTTGTAACAGTATTTATCGAACGAACATTCTTATTAACTGAGAATTCTCTCGTTTTGCTCGTCAGCAACGAGGAATATTATTTACTTACCCTCTAATCTTCTAGATGCTTCTATCTCTTTCTATGCCCTTCGCCGGCGTCTCACACACTTCGTATATACACTTTCGTGCTATGTTCCTCACGCAGGGGAATCGTGCCCTGGGCCCATAACCTATTGGAAATATAATCAGGGACGACTTGAAATGTGGTGAGATGAGCAGGGTACACAACAATCTTGATCTTTATACACTCTGAATACTGTCTTTATTATATATAAGTATATCACACTATGTAACTAAACCGTAACCAACACGTCTGAACACAACGGTGGCCGAGGCTCTTGTGAGCACCACTGATGCCCGCACGCACGCGTGGCGCGCCGAGTCGCGCCGCCAACCGGGGGCTGCCCTCTAGAAGGGCGGGAACTTATTGCTCGTTCAAAGTCTTCTCCCAACAATTTTCTTGCGATTGTCAATCTTATTTCTTTAGTATGTTCATATTTATACCACATGCCAAGAAAGTACACTGCACTGACAATTGTACATTTAAATTTGAGGAACGTTAGTCGATTGTAATCCACCGATTGATGATTAGATGATTAGATGATTAGATGAGAAGTATATATATTATGACCGCTAGAATTTTTTTCGATTTACTATTTTTTCTTTTGATTACAATCGCTTTTCAAAAAAAATCGAAAGACAAAAGTGTGAATTTTGATATTTAAAACACAAATTATGCAAAAAAATTTTCTGAAAGAAGTTAAATTCTCAATACGTGTAGCCAATGAATTATCGTCCAAACAAGAACTGAACAAGATATACATAATGCGCATATCGAAAAATACATAACATGGTATCGTAGAAAATAAAAATTGCGTTTAATAGAAGATATTTGGCAGTTTTATTTTAGTATGCTGTAATAAAAACTTTTACACAACTCTTGCAGGCCACACTTATTTTTTGCATTCGCTGCATAAGCCCCTTGAGATCTATAAGACCCTCACGACCCCATTGCAGCCATTTTTTGCTCATAAGTTTCGAAAAAATCATCATATTTTAATTGCTATTTATTTTTCTTCAGATCGTAAATTTTCTAAGAATTATTGCGGTAATCTCAAAATTTGTAAAAGAAAACAATTATTACCAAAAAATACATATTAAAAAATATAACTGATAGTTCTAAACGTCCAAAAGTTCCAAAATATCGTTGGGATCTCTGAAACTCCAGTGTGGCTTTCGGGCGTTACTTTAGCACGAATTTCCCTTACAAAAAAGTATTACTAGCTGGTTAGTAATAAATACTTATTTTGTGTATTAATAATACTAAAATTAAGTATTTATTAGTACTTGAATCACTGTGATCCAAGTATTGCATAGTATTTTATTACTGGTCAGTAATTTATGAAAGTAGTATTTAATACAGGACGAGTATTGAATACTTAGTATTAAATTTCTGATGAGAAAGCATTTAATACTAGGTGAAAAATACTTGTGTAATAAATACTTGTGTTGAATTACTGATGAGTATTTCAATGTTAGTACTGAAGTACTGAACCAAGGATTCCATGTGTAATAAATCACTGGCCAGTATTTTAATATTAATACTCAAGTACTGAACTGAATATTCCATGTGAAATTAATCACTGACCAGTACTACAATTTGTATAGAAACATTATAATGCAGGGTAATTCCTGATAATATTAAGGAAAAGAGATAAAAGTAAGGCACAAATACATTTTATATGAAGGTCTGTACTAATTCGTCGTGATAAAAGTGTACAAGTTTTGAAATAGTACTGAGGATATCATTTTAATATCCAATTCAAAATTTTATTACTCTTTTTAAACTGAATTTGTTTCTTAAGATAATTTTTGAAAAATTATATATTTGCGCTGGTTATGACACATGTAGACTATATATAACACTTACATCAAATTAAGAAGTAGTCTACCACGTAAGGCAGTTGGCTCACGATCCAGAGGTCCCGAGCACGGTCTTACATACAGGTCTGGAAACTTGTAGGGTGGGGAGTGACTCAGATAGTGAGGCAAAATGGCGAACCTAGGGGTGAGCCAATCAAATTAGGCCGCGTTCCGATGCATGTTCAAAGCGCTATTGGCGTTATTCTATCCTTGTTTATGCCTAATGAATGATAAAGATAGAATGATGCCAATTAGAGCTCTAGATTATAAGAGTAGCGCAAAAGTCCGAAACCTTTGATCCTTGCAAATGCCGACAACCGCGTGTTCCTATTGGTCGACCGCCATGTCGGTATCGTCTATCTCTTTCTACACCATGCTCTTTCTCACTCTTTCTCGACATGACAAAGACAGTGCCATATGAAGGAAGAAGACATCACGAGGACAACATAACCTGTTTGATGTGGTGATTGTGGTCTGATTCCGATTGTGTGTGACGAAAAGAATGCGAAAAAATTATTTTGTACAAAATGCCGCAGTGTTGTGCAGACGGTTGCTTTTCGCAGCAAGGTACAGGAAAAATGTTACATCGGTTACCAACTGATTCAGTTCGGAGAGCTGAATGGGTTCGCAGAATCGGACGAAAAAGCTGGACGCCGAACAACAACTGCAGACTCTGTGAGGTATTACAGTGAAATTTTGTAGTATTTTATAATATATATTATAGGATATTTCTTGTACTATGTAGAAAGTAGATAGTATATTTATTATAATGCTTAATAATATATATATATTTATATTTATATGTAGCTTACGAATTAGTCGGATAATAGATAATTAGATAATGAAAGCATCGTAATCATAATGCAGACAGAAATAAAAATTTATGATTACAGAATGCACGATAAATTACGTAAATGAATTAAATAAATGACGTTACTGCATTTTCCAGGATCATTTTACTCCTGATCAGTATGAACAAAATAGAATAGACGGATTAAGAAAACTGAAATGCAATGCTGTTCCATCTATATTCAAATATAGATGTGAAGAGTCACAAAACAGAGATTCGCTAATTGGTAACATGGGAAGTGATACACCATGCATGGGTAAATGTTTATATTTTAATGCATGTATGTGCACTTTTAAATGAATGTACCCTGATAGTAAAAGATGTGGTGACAAAATTTGGATAAAATTGTGAATGCTGCAATTATTGTCCAATATTTGCCCAGTTTTCCTATCTGGTTACATAATATATCTAAAGATAATATTGAATGAAAGTACAATATTAATGCTGTATATATATATAAATGTATTATGCACTGCAAATTTTCCAGATGATGGGCCATCTTCAACTAATAATGATCCTTCTACAGAATCGCACATTATACCGGATGCATCATCTTCAACTAATAATGATCCTTCTACAGAATCGCACATTATACCCGATGCACCATGTTCTGTAGATTTCTCAAGAACAAGTAAAATAATTAATTTTTAATCAACTCTCAGTATCTTAATATTGTAATGTATTTTTAATTGCTTTAAATGTTATTATAGAATTGCCACGTCCAATACCAGAACATTCGATTGACATTGAGAAACAGGAATTACTTGGAAAAATACAATTACTACGTAAGAAAAACTACAAGGTTAAAGCGAAAATAAAGCAACAAGAAGAAGATCAATCTTTATATAAACTTAGTGGAGCAGTTGTACGAACGGTTATAAATAGGCATCGCATACGATGCGAAACGTGCAAATCGGCTTTATTGAAATCTACTTCGTGTGATATTTCTCGTGTACAGGTTCTCACTGATCTAAGCAATTACTCTCGACCAGACACTTTTGACAAAAATTCAGGGCTAATATTTTGTAGCGAATTGGTTTATTGTTTTTTACAAAATGCAGAGTTCATATTTCGAAAACGTGAAGAAGAAATTCTGTCAGGTGTAGTTACATTCTCTGAAATGTTAGAAACGTTGCTGCCGCTTTGTATTAAATACAAATTTCCACCGTGCCATTCTGTTGGAAAGCATATCTTGAAAGCATATCTTTTTTCACGCATTCATTTCATCGTGCGTAAATTTAGCAATACAATAGTTCGTAATAAATCTTCGAAGTGTGGAAGCAAGAGATCGTTGGCATGAGAAATGCTGTAAACAAGTAATTACACTTGTGATAACATATAATGTGATAAACATTAAATATAAGTACAAATATATATATAAACATACCAAAGACACAACATAAGTACAAAGATACAATATAATTTATATGTGATTCAAAATAAAATTATAAAATTTCAAGACTTTTTTTATTTCATTATCCTGAATATCATACAGAGTGCATTAAAAATATAATAATTACTGCGTTTCAATATTCACTGCAAATAGATATGTACATACCACAAAACAAATTTATAATACATTTATATATGTTACGTATACTATAAATGTTCCATATTGGCAGTGAGCGTAAAACGGTTTACATGTCTCGTTCAAATTTTTCGCGCCCTTTTAGTACCAACATGTCCGACTTTTGCGCTACTCTTATAATCTAGAGCTCTAATGCCAATAGCGCTCTGAGTGTGAATCGGACTGCGGCCTTAATTATATATATACATATATAATATGTATGTATGTATATATGTATATATGTATGTATGTATAATTGTATATATATATATTATATACCTTTGTACATTGATATATATAATACCTTTGATATATAATTTTATATAATTGTATATAATTCTTTATAATTAATACATAACCTTATGCAAATGCGAAAATGCAATCGACAAAACTGTTTAAATAATTCACACTTACATCAATGAGAATTTTTCCATCTGGACCACGCTTCTCTAATTTTCGCACGATGCACGTTGGCTCAAAATGACGCTCACACACATGTTGCGACGATTTCAATACTGCAATGCCGGGAATTGCAGATTCCCATTTTTTACGCAATTCTTCGTCCTGAGGCACTTTAAAAACGGAACATTTTTCTGTATTGTCCTTAAATTTCTTCCAGCAATTCGGCACAATGCACGCTTTTGGCATTGTATTTACAATTTATGTTAACTTTCACTCATACAAGTTTCAAAGATTTCCACTGATTTCGAATTATTTTGACACACGATCACCACCATTTGAAATGGTAGGCTCAGTTTCCCGTCCGTCCGATAGGTTTGCTCCAATACTGGGGTCTACGTGCCTCACTAACGGTGACACCCCCCACCACTTAAAAACACAGGAGTTTCCAGACCTGTATGTAAGACCGTGGTCCCGAGTTCGATCCCACCAAGGTAAGTGTTTTTCAAATACGAGAAAATATTTATAATTATAGACTGCATCTTAAGAAACAAATTTAGTTATAAAATAGTAATAAAATTTCGAAAAAAAAATAATTTTTTTTTATGCCGGGTAAATATCGGAAATCGAAATATCGGTGAGTAATTCAATACTAAGCACCAGTAGTTCTGTGTAGTATTAATCACTACCTATAATACTTATCACTACCAGTATTTTCCCAGTATTTCCCAAATAAATATTGACAGTATTAAATCACTGAGATTTTAAGTATTTAGTCAGTAATACTTTTCTGTAAGGGTTATGTAAGAATTAAAGAAGTAAATACATATATGTATATAATTAATTATATGCGCAGGTATGTGCATATATGTTATTAAAAATATATAATGTTTGAGAATGGCATGCACAAAGCTCACGCTTTGTAATGTTCTCTAAGGTCTCAATTTTCAGAAATGGATAAAGTATATAAATAGAACAGATTTAAAGCAATTTCCAGAAAAGTATACAATAACATATTGTATATCCGCGCGGATATCTCTGGAACTTTCAAAGTTAGACGAAAAATCAAAAAATGTTCTTTAATGCGGGGTTACTTTGAAATGATTTTCAGCGCGATAGAACCGCGGCGTACCCTTCCGTACTGGATTTCGAAAAAAAGGGGGAATCACACACAATTTTTTTAAATAAAAACTCCCTACAAAAATAACACCAATCAATAGGGCTCGAAAAGTCGAATCCAACGACTTATATTTTTATATGTTTATTGTGAAAATTACGACTGCAGTCAATTTCTTAATGTAGTTATAGCCTACGAATAAGGGTATCGATCGATCATCAAATATTCGACGAGGAATCGCAATCCTTTGTCGAAAGAGTATTTGAATTAATGTATAAAAATTGTGTGTGTGTGTGTGTGTGTGACGGTGTGTGTGTTGTTTCAGCAAATACGTTTTTCTTATGTTATAATTATATGAAAATATGTTCACACATTTACATAAATAATTTATATATAATTATCTAAACTCATAAAATTATATGTGTATTTATATATGTAAATGTGTGTACACAACATTACATAATTTATTAGTTAAAATTGACCAAATATAATATTAATTAATAATAGAATTCCATGAAGAATACTGAATATCGATATTATCAGATCAATGTTTTATGACATACACAATTTTGTGATGTATTGAAGAATACATACGTTTACCTATACATATAATGATTTTACAAAAAGAGACAAGATAAATGAAATAAAGAAGATAAGTTTCGAAGTTTATGAGAAATTCCAAATGTATATTGTTATATATTTTAATTTTCTTACGTTATCAATTTTATGCAAAAACGTGCATTAAGTAAACCTACATCTTTGCTTGATTTTGATTTAATAATATTTCCATTCATTAATATATAACAATAGCGATGTCTGTGTAATATTAAAATGTTATGTGTTTTAATCAGATTTTTTAAATTTTGTTTATACATATAACGATATTTGACGCTCGTTACATAATTAATGAAGCCAAACTTTATGAAAACGCAATGACAAAAACCATATGGACAGGACCATATGGTTTTTGTCATTGCGTTTTCATAAAGTTTGGCTTCCTCATAGAGAAAGCTTTATAAGCAAAATAAAATGGTGAGAACGCAATGTGCAAAATCCTAATTTGCACACTTAAAAATGGCGAGAAAGCAATGTGCAAATTCCTAACTCGCACACTTAAAAGTAGTCTATATATGAATCTTTGATCGCATATGAAGCTAGGTATAATCAACCAAATCTTAAAGAATTATACATAAAATAAAAGTAGAAAAGACTGAAGAATATAATAGAATTAGAAATAGCCCGATATCTCGCCGCACAGACTCTCCATGGACACATTTGTGAGTGACGGTCTTATTTACTAACAAGGGAAGGCTCAGAACTAAACTCCACCGATTTCGATGAAGCTTAACAGGATTTATAAAGAAAGTTCCTCCGAATATAATGGTACACCTATTTAGATGCAGGCAGTCAATCGTTTCTGAAATACTTTAATAATAAATTTAGTAGCGCCTTTAGTAAATGTTATTAGGACACTAGTCGGACACTTATATATAAGTATTTATGACGTAGTAGATATAATAACTGTCTTTCACATGCAATAAATTTGAAAACTGCATATGTGAGTAAAAAGCTTTTGCTTAAAATGATTTTAGAAACTATTAGTAAATTTTTAATGTAATAATTATATATATAATAAATGTGTATGTGTGTATAATATGACAAATCAACCAAGTATACTCGGCAGTATGTATACTGTTAAAACTTAATGTTCGAGAGCACGCGGTTGCGCGAGATAGCGCGAGGTAACCACAAAAGCAAGGAACAAGTACCGAATTGAAAAATAAACAGATATATTTAATAATGTCTAATATGTACAAGTATTTACAGTTCTTTCCCTTTTTCCAAGAAAGCCGTGGAACGCGCACAGAAGCTACGGCTAGCGATGTGGCGAAAACGTTTAAAACGCGGAACAGCGGTGTGCAAAGCGGAGTACGAAAGCGGGTTTTCTATGATCTGCGAGCGAAATCGTTTCCGCGGCGTAGCGACGGTCCTTTTAACACCTCCGAGGCGAAACTCCCTCCCTGCAGATTTCTCAGAATTTCGGGAGGGTGATTGGCCGTCGGAGTCCTGCGTCATGGAGCCGACGTCACCGATTTCACGTGGCGACCCGACGGGGTCGTCACCTGTTTTCGAGTGCTTTGTGTATAGCATGGATCGTTCCTTTGTTCTAGCGTTGTTGTTTGACTTTATTATCGATAACAATGTTAAAGTTTCTAGAAAGCTAATCCCGAAAGATCCATGCTATACCGAATATTTCCGTGACAATTCTTATATGCGACATTTTTCGCGAACATTAGTCACTTTCACTTCATAAAATATTAGATCGAAATTTACTGCAAGCGTGCATGTGCTGACATGCAGCCGAACGCGACTTTGTCGCGATGCTAAGTTTGCGATCTCAAACACTTAATATTTATTATTTTAGTATTTCTCTCTGGATAAAATAAAATATAAGCAACAAAAGTGTTTTTTCATCCAAATATCTCGTAATTTAAAAATGACACGCAAAAATTCTCAGTGTATCATTTCTCGCTTCTGACATGTCACAATAGCTGCATTCAGCAGTATATAGAGAAAGTTGTTTTGCAACTGCTGTAAGGCCGCGGTATTCACAGTCGGTTCTTATATTTAAGACCGTCTTAAATACAATCTTAAGATGTCATTAACCAATCATAGAGCCGTATTAGCATCTTAAGATATTACTTAAGACGGTCTTAAAATAAAATCTGACTATGAATACCGGCCTAAGATTCGTGAATTTAATTAGTGTATACTTTTAGCTTTGTTTAGCCAAAATTAAAACCACTCACCGATCAGATTCACAAATTTTACAACAGTTGCAAAACAGATTTCTCTGCTGAACGCAGCCAGTGACTACTAACGGGCTTCGAGCGGATGATTATCTTACAAGCATAATAAGACTCAATAAAAGAGTTTTTACTTTTTCGACCGATACATTGAGTTTTGATGTTCAATATAAATATAAAATAATAAAATAGGATAATAACTATTTTTTGATTAGCCGGAAAAATATTTTTAACACGGTTTTTTGTTTTTATTGAAACACAGTATAAAAAAGATGACGAAAAGATATCTTTTTTATAACTTTTTCAATAAGATCAAAAGGTGTCTTTCACACATCTTTTCGCTTTGTCAAAAAGATATCTTAAAGAAAGGCATCGTTTTCGTTATCTTTTAGGGCTACTTCGACCAAACTCTCAATTAACTTAATCGTTGATTAGTCCATTGGAAATGACCAATCGCATTTGATCATTAAATAAATTGACAAATGTAATTGGTCATTTTCAATGGACTAATTAATCAGCGATTAAGTTAATCGGAGTTTGGTCGAAATGGCCCTTAGGCCTAGTGTCGGTTAACTTTTAATCTTAGATTAATTCACTCTTCGTCTCCTTCTAACATCCCCCTTAGAAAGAGACAAAGAGTGAGTTAATCTAATAAGGTTAAAAGTTATCCGACACTTGTGAAACTGGACCTAAGTGTTATATGTGTTGTCTAGGTTTTTCTAGTAGAAAACGTTATATGTATAATATACCAATGTGCTTGCATTCTTTTCCATACACCTCTATAAAGCTAGTCGAAATTACTAAATTCGATTATTTTTAACTTTTCATAGCGTTTTCGATTTGTTGACTCGACTCTAAACTAGCATGGCAGAAAGCGTTTCTTAACCTCCATCAAAAATTTTTAGCGCATTATCGTGGCATATTATCATATTTTATTATCATTTTTCCGATTTTTTAATCTGACCCAAGTTGGACCCGAATTAGGACGAGTCAATAAATGGAAAACGCTAGTGTATTTTGTTTGTAAATTATTTGTGATTAATTAGTAAGTCTGTTTTTAACGTTTGTGATCAAATAGTTTTTTTGTAATTAATAATTTTATTTTAGTCGTGATATCTGCAGCCGACACTTTCAGTAATAAACAGATTTTGCGATAACCGATAACTGTAATTATAATATCGTTGGTGATTTACAAATATACGAGTGTTACCTTTGTGAGTTAATAAAGTTCTTAATTATTTGCAAAATAAGTTTAGTTAATAACTGTACTGCACATGTACGAAGTGCACGACAAACGCATCGATGCGTTTTTTGTGCACAGGAGCCCTAAGTAAACTTCGCGCATGCACAATTTATTAATTCACAAACATAATACGACTGGTATATTTGTAAATCACAAACGATTTCCAATTAATTATAGTTATCAGTTATCGCCAAATCTGTTTATTACTAAAAGTGTCGGCTGCAGATATCACAACTAAAATAAAATTGGTAACTACAAAAAAACTATTTGATTACAAACGTTAAAAACGGACTCATAATCAAACGATTTACAAACAAAATACACTTAGAGAAGATAAAAATTAAGTCAAATTTAGTAATTTCGGCTATAGCTTCGTAGAGGTCTTTTCATACCTCCATCCTCTACCTTTCTTTGCTTTCCAGTAATTCACCTGAATCTCTAGGTTTGGGATGTAACACTATTCCACATGTAGGTCCATTATATTTCATAGGAGTTGGCAGTCTTGTATATAATATACATAGATGTGGATCTACACAGAAGTATGAGCTCCTCACCAAAAACATGTTCCAACTTTTCTTTTCTTTCATAATTTTTTCATTTTATACGGAAAAAATCAAATCTGTCTTGCTGATAAACAGTAAGTAATATGAAAAGCGATAAAAATTAGTAACTGGAGATTAATTCTTTTATTCATTTCCAAGACAATTTTCCGGTAATTCTCTTTATTCACTGTGTGATCCTTTGTTGGATTTGATTGTTAAATCGCTATAACCTGTATCAAACATTAGATAAAATATATATATCAAACAAATCAAAAAATACATTTTGAAAAATTTTACTCACTTAGAAGCGTAAGCGTATAAAGTGTAGCGAACGCGTGAGCAAATTATAAATTTTACAATTTTTTTTCTTTGGTGTTCGTGCATGCATGTGCTCTGTGTTCTTCTACCACGTGGTGGTAGAACACAGAGCTTGCGATATCTCAGATTAACAAAAAACATTTCTCCATTTAAAAAAAGTGTTAAATAATTTAAAATATTTATTTATTTATAATGATATATATGTAAATATGTTCTTGTGTTAACTTATTATAATATAAATATATTATTTAAGTTAAATTTTTTTGTTAAAAAGAAGAACTCAAAGCATATGTTTGCAATATTTCATACAAAAGGCAATACTTCACTATTTTGAAAAATTATAAGAAACTTTTTTTTTTTAATTGTTTAATAATGACATATATGCTGTTAAAATTTAATTTTTATGGCAAACACGAGCACATAAACCTTAATTTTTCTTTTCACATGACAAGCGGTCAAATGATAATGCTTAAATCACGTACACACACAAACAGTGCGCATATCTGTGTACATAAGAATTTTAAGACGCCAATTTATATTTATGTTACATACAATGCGGCATATACGCAATTTATTTTATACATTCAAATAAAACATATTTGTAAATATCATGAAATATAATGTTCTTCATTCATTTTTAATTATTTTTGTTTTGTTTGTTCTTCTTTAAGCCCCATTTTCACAAGTGTTGGTTAATCAAAAAAACTATTTGATTACAAACGTTAAAAACGGACTCATAATCAAACGATCAGCTTTTAATCTTACAATTAGATTAACTCACTCTTCGTCTCCTTCTAACGTCCCCTTAGAAAAAAACGAAGAGTGAGTTAATCTAACGTTAAAAGTTAACCGACACTTGTGAAGTTGGACCTAAGAGCTGTAACCAAAAATTGTTAAGATTTAGAAAATAATATATTGCAAGATATATTTAGAAATTTAAAATAAGTATACATATAATACATTATATTTATAATAAATAAGTACATACCTACATATATTTCATAGAAAAAAATGTTATAAAGCAGAATATAAATTTGAGGAAACATAGGACAAATTCCGTTTTAATATTTTATTAAAATCAGTGGCAGCTTTTATAGATTTAAATTAGTAATATATTGCAGCATAAATTAAACAAAAAAAAATAATTTTCATAAACTTAATAATATAATTCTCATAGACCTAAAATAAATATAAGAACATTAATTCTCATTAACTTTCTAATACTTTCATAAACTTTGAATAAATAAAAGAATAATAATTCTCATAAACTTTGAATCCCATCTCATTTGAGACAACTTACCCCGAAGAGTTATTTCAACGAAGAATGTTATATTTATAAACTATGTTGCAATGACGATTAACTAAATACAGGAAAAACTATAATATTTCTTATGACTAAATTGCAACCAGTAATTACAAAAACCAACAGAACAATAAAAATAGAGGTAAGAAAAATTTACTCACCAGGTTCTATTTTTAAAAGGTGCTCGTAAATACCATCACACGTGATAATTTTTGAAACAAAATATTTTGTACAATCGACTAACACAATAGGAGCAACCTACACTATAAAGAAAAATATGCCACTTAATCTATTAAGATGAGATATAAATTTTGTGACGACTTACCCGGTCTCCTTCACTATATATGCATTTTATTAGCACATGCTATAAAAGAAAGGATTATTATTCTCCATATTTTTGTCTTCTTTTAGAGAGAAAATATGACATCTTATTGTCAACCTTTATATTGCGAGAGATGTAGTCGATATCCCTATGTGGGCAGAATATCCGTAGGAGAGGAGGAACATGTTGACTTCATCTATCAATTTGTGAAGGAAAGATTTGTTCCTACGAGGCATCAGAGTCTTACCATATTTTATACTGCCCCTGACATAATTGGGCCACCCAAACCAAACTATGGAGAACTATTTCATCTACCAGGAAGCAATGTCGAAGTATGTGTATTTCTTAGTATTATCTGTTATTTTTTTTACAATGTAATCTAAATTTGTGCTACAAGATTTTCGACTATTTGGCACATTTCGATTTTTTAATATAGAGGAAAGAGATCGATATCTCACTATCTCCGTGGCAAAAGGAAGATGATTTCATCAGATGGTATATTAATAAATTTGCATTCTGGCAGTATCACAAAAATACATATATTGGTATGTAATACTTGAATTGATAAATAAGATATTGTTAAAGAAGATATGTTTTTGTTGAGAAGAGAGTGTAATTATATTTTCTATTTTGAAGATATCGAGTTTCACGAAGCTGTATATCCAATCAGAGTCTCTATATACGAAATATACAATCCTGGAAGCGTAATTCAAATTTTGGCTCAAGATTCTAATAATCAGTGGAATAAGTTGTGGGATGAATCGTCTCAGATTGTGCCGCCGACATCAAGATTATTTTCCCCACCCTTATCGCACCCGTGTAACTTTAAAACCAAAATGCTCAGACTAGTATTTAGAAACAGTCCACTTGAATCTTACACAAAACTGGACGCTGTTATGCTTATCGGTACATCAGAATTGATCTTTCCTAGAAATGCTAACGAGAGTTTAACTAATCTGTTAAAACGAATTAACTGTATGTACTCTTCACACCATGAGGAAGTTCATAATTTAACACCAGATTTAAAAAGTGCACACTTGGATATAGTTCAACTGCAACAGAATTTTCCCGAATATTGCGTTATTTGTAAAAGGTGTTATAATCATTGATATTAAGTAATAATCAATATTTTTTTATTTTTTTTAATAATAAAAATTAATTTGTTTGAATGTTATTTGCAGCGATATAAAAAGGAAGACTTTTTATAAGAATAATTTGAAACGCAAACAAGAATCTCAGGAAGTAATTCCTGCTTATAAGCAACCTCATGGAGAAAAAAACTCACCTCATATTTTATTAAAAAGTCATTCGAATTGTGTAAAAAGTATGAAACTCTCTTCGGATGAATCCAAGGAGCTATCACGCAGTTTGTCTGAGTTTCCTGTAAAGTATCCTAAAAAATCTATTTCTCATAATAGTATTTATTGCAATGTCAGCTCGTGTATTAAAGTTTTATGTTTTACTTTTGCAGGATGAAATACTACTAATAATATTAAAAAACTTGGATTTGATGACGTTATGTCGCTTGAATTATGTAAATAAACGCTTCAATGATTTGATACGAGACCCTCGACTCTATACACGTTTGAACATACGTATTGTACCTGACAAATATATACGCGATATATTTTGTTATTTTACACCCAGATGTAAATATTTGCGACAGTTAGATCTTACAGCAAGCAACTTTGATGTTAAGGATTTCGTAAAGTTTATTGATAATTGCGGCAGGCATTTAACGCACTTAAAATTAAGTAGGTGCGAATTAATTGATGATAGTCATGCTCTACTTAAAATTTCAGAGATATGCACAAATTTGAAAGGTATGTATACACATATATACATATGGTATATATGATTGTCAAGGTTATGGATAAATTGCATATAACTAATACATATTTTTCTCAGAATTGGCTTTAATTCATTGTCGCGTAGACGACGAAGAATTTTCGTATCTCGAGAGGCTAAATGGTTTGGAGTATCTAAATCTTCTTGATACACATATAGAAACGCAACGTCTTTGTAAAATACTGCACAAAAATCAACGGATGCGTGAGATATATTTGGAAATGTATTTTGAAAGAGACTTAAACCTAGATGCAGTCCTAATTGAGTTGGGAAAGTCGTGTCCTGACTTGGAAGTAATAAGTTCAAATATGGAAGTACGTCATCTTACATCTCGGGGTATCAATGCCTTCGCTGACTGTAAGAATTTACGAAAAATAAACCTTTTTCAGTAAGTGTGTTTATTACATTTTCTTTTAAAATACATATTATTGTATTTTTTATTGAAATTTGTGTGTTTGCTTCTCTTGCAAGCATCTGGAAAAAATTACATGAATTTTCTCTTTGCAATTAAAATACTGTACTAATTATATGATTTTTGTTACAGATACAAATACCCAGCTTATACTGATATCAGCTTATTTAGATTACTTTCCTCCTATCAAAACTTGCAAGAAATTTGTTTGTGTCATTTTGTCCTCACTGATCACAAGTTGGAATTACTGGCGCAGTGTAAAAACTTGAAAAAGTTATGTATTTTTAAATCGCAAATTCATACACCTGATAAATATTCCGTTATTTTGGAACAATGTCCAAAACTGCAAGAGTCTTATTTTATAAACTGTGATATTAGTGATCGCTTAGTTAAGCAATGGAAGAAAAGATATCCGCATGTGTCCGTCTATACATTCTCATAATATTTGATAGTTTTTACTAATAATTTAAATAGTTTTTGATTACTACTATTTTAGGACATATTAATTTACCTAAATTCTTACTCATGTTTACTTTTTTTATTTTTATGATTACGAAATTTTATGCTTACTTTGTAAAAATTGTCTGGTGCTTAAATTAGATTGTGTAAAAAAAGTTAATGTCTAAATAAAAACGAAATATTCTGGTATAACAACGCATGCTATGATTTGACGACAAAATGCCAACAACAATTAATTCAGACTACACGTTGCTATCTGGGTAAACAATAATTTTTTCAGAAACATTATATGTATGTACAAAATCGAAGAGAATTGAAAATTGTTGCGTTCAGCAGAGAAAGCTGCTTTTGCAAAATTCGTGAATTTGATTAGTGTATGCTTTTAGCTCCGGTAAAAGCTAAAAGTATAGGGGAGATCGGGGCATACTTGACACTAAGCTTTTTGCCAATTTAAATCTATCGTAGAAACTTGCCTTTCCTACTGTAAATGCGTCATTATGTGCCAGTATTATAAACGGAATTTAGTGACATTCTGAGTTATGGTACGAGTTTTAACGCGACATAAGCGTTTTTGATAGTGAAAAGTAATTTTTCTGATCTCTCGAAAATTTCTACTCTTTCATCGAGCTTTACTCTTGCGAATCTATCAATAAGTGATTTTGATGGAAAATTTGATGCTCTAAACGAATCCAATAATAGTGCTTATTTTCAAAATTTTTGGAGTGACAAAAATGCAAAACGACGTTCGGGGCAAAGTCGATGCTTGTCATGCAGCTATATGGCCCATGACAAATATGTGCTCACGTCTAATCGCGAATTTACTTGCATAAATTGTTTTTCAGATATGAGTTTAGATGAAAATAATTGAATGTTCAACAATTTTTGTTCTCATTATTTCCAATGATTGTTTTACTTAATTCCGAATTTTTGTACTTTCTAAATACACGATAAACAATGTATGTTTAGTTTCAGACAATAAAAAATAAGTTGCAAATCAAATTGTGTCGATCAGGCAAAGTGTCGAGTTTGCCCCGGAATTTTTCAATTTAAAAATATGTCTTGGCGTCACTTTTCCTTTCCTGGGGGCAAAACTAAGCGATATACAGCAAAACTTCCTTAAGCAATTTTGTACCTGGGGGAACACTCTTTAAATGTGTACCATTAAATTTGCTTGAAAATTTTAATTAATTGTTGAAAATTGCCTTTAAAAAAATTGTGTCGGGTTTGCCCCGGTCTTCCCTACATCAAATCAGATTCCTAAATTTTACAACAGTTGCAGAACAGTTTCCTCTGCTGAATGTAGCCAGTGACTACTAACGGAGCTACAACCGGATTATCTCGCAAACACAATAAAACTTAATAAAACAGTTTTTACTTTTTCGATTGACACATATATTGAGTTTTGATGTTTAATATAAATATAAAATAATATTGTAAAATAATAACTATTTTTAATTGGCCGGAAAGATATTTTTAACAAGTCTTTTTGTCTTTATTGAAAGGCATCATAAAAAGATGACAAAAAGTTACCTTTATTATAATGGCTTTTTCAATAAGTATCAAATAAAGGTGTCTTTCACACAATGCTGTCGTACTGCTGGCAATGCGAAGTAAATTTGATGCTGCTCTCTTGCCGATAAATTGCTGGCAATACATATATCCAATGTTGCCTGTGTGTTGCTTCAAATATTAAATTACTCGAAATCAATTGAAGCAAATATACGGCAAGTTGCCAACATTATATGCAATCACAGGTTTGCGCGATTTTGCTCAGACATGCTTGGCTATCTGGGTCACTCGTCATCTCTTTCAAAGGGCACAATTAGAAAGAGATAAAGAATGAGTTAAGCTAAAGTTAAATATTATGCGACGTTGGTGCAACCGGACCTTTATAGTGTTATGTGTTGTCTGGATAGTTTTTCTAGTAGAAAACGCTATATGTACATACCTTTAATCTGCTTGCATCCTTTTCCATACACCTCTATGAAGCTAGCCGACAGAAATTAATAAATTTGATTATTTTTAACTTTTCTAATTGTAAATTTCGTTTGTAAATAATTTGTGATAGATTTTGTAAGTCCGTTTTTAACGTTTGTGGTCAATTTTTTTTGTAATTAACAATTTTATTTTAGTTGTGATATCTGCACCCGACACTTTTAGTAATAAACATATTTTGCGATATCCGATAACTGTAATTATAATATCGTTGGTGATTTACAAATATACGAGTGTTACCTTTGTGAGTTTCTTAATTATTTGCAAAATAAGTTTAGTTAATAACCGTACTGCACATGCGCGAAGTGTACGACGAACGCATCAACGCACTTTTTGTGCGCAGGAGCCATGAGTAATTAAACTTATTTTGCAAAAAATTAAAAAAATTATTATTTCACAAACATAATACTGGTTATATGTATAATATTTGTAAATCACAAACAATTTCCAATTAATTATATAGTTATCAGTTATCGCCAAATCTGTTTATTACTAAAAGTGTCGGCTAAGAACATCACAACTAAAATAAAATTATTAATTACAAAAAACCTATTTGATTACAAACGTTAAAAACGGACTCATAATCAAATGATTTAGAAACAAATTAGAGAAAGTAAAAAACTAAAAATTAAGTCAAATTTAGTAATTTCGGCTAGCTTCATAAAGGTCCTTCCATACCTCCCTACCCTCTAGCTAGTCTTTCTATGCTTTCCGGTAATTTACCTGAATCTCTGGAGTTGGACGTAACACTATTCCACATGTAGGTCCATGTATTTCGCTGGAGTTGGCAATCTTGTATACATATAATATGTGAACCTACACAGCACAGGAGAATGAGCTTACTAACCACGTGCTTCAACATTTCTTCTCTTTCATGATTTTTTCATTTTATACGGAAAAAATCAAATCTGCCTTGCTTTAAACAGTAAGTAGTATAAAAAGCGATAAAAATTAGTAACTAGAGATTAATTCTTTTATTCATTTCCGACACAAATTTCCGGTAAATTTCGTTACTGTGTGATCTTTTGTTGGATTCGATTGTTAGATCGCTATAACGCTCTATCAAACATTAGATAAAAGATACATTAAACAAATTAAAAAATATATTTTGGAAAATTTCAGTCACTTACTTAGAAGCATAAGCGTAAGTGTAGCAAACACGTAAGCAATTTAAATTTTACATTTTTTTTGGTGTTCGTGCATGCGTGTGCTCTACTGTGTTCTTCTGCCACGTGGTAGTATTTCAGAATTGCAAAAAACATTTCTCCATTAAAAAAATTTTATAAAATTGGTTTTCTTTAAAATATTTAATTATTTATAATGATATATATATATATATATATATATATATATATATATATATATATATATTGGAATATTATATGTTTATTCGTCGATTGTAAGATATATTTACAAAGCACTAAAAACAAGCTTTGCTCGCAAGCCCCTTTTACGAAATTATTTATATCATGCGAAACATGACACACTAATTATTTATATATATATATATATATATATATATAATTATTTATAATATCTTATAATAATAAATAATAATAAAAATAAAAAAAAAATATATATATATATATAAATAATTAATGTGTCATGTTTCGCATGATATTAATAATTTCGTAAAAGGGGCTTGCGAGCAAAGCTTGTTTTTAGTGCTTTGTAAGTATATCTTACAATCGACGAATAAACATATAATATTCCAATTTAAAACTGCGAGCCGCTAAATGTCGGACTGAAACAAAGCTATCGTTGAAACATTAAAACCCTTCTCTCCCATAAATTAAATTAACATTAAGAACACAAAGCATATGTTTGCAATATTTCATACACAGGCAATAATTCGCTATTTTGAAAAATTATAAAAAACTGTTTTTTTTTTAATTGCGAAT
The DNA here is from genome assembly GCF_030848805.1 of Temnothorax longispinosus. Classification (NCBI taxonomy): domain Eukaryota; kingdom Metazoa; phylum Arthropoda; class Insecta; order Hymenoptera; family Formicidae; genus Temnothorax; species Temnothorax longispinosus. Next base: position 390,152 of record NW_027270069.1, on the reverse strand, counting down.
TTTAATTGTTTAATAATGACATATATGCTGTTCAAATTTAATTTTTATGGCAACTACAAGCGCATAAATCTTAATTTCTCATTTCACATGACGAGCGATCAAATGATAATGCTTAGATCACGTAGACTCACAAACAATGCGCATACCTGTGTACATAAGAAATATTTTAAGACGCCAATTTATATTTATGTTACAATGCATACAATGCGGCATATACGCAATTTATTCTATACATTCAAATAAAACACATTTGTAAATATTATAAAATATAATGTTTTTCATTCTTTTTTGATTATTTTTGTTTTGTTTGTTCTTCTTTAAGAGCATATAAATGGAAGCAAGATAAACTTAGATCATATAATCTTTACGTTATAATTATAAATATATGACAGAGAAGACCGAGGCTGGTTGTCACACTTTTCCAAATACTAATTTAAGAAAAATGTGTGTGTGTGTGTGTGTGTGTGTGTGTGTTAGTAATAATTTATAATATCGTATACTACTTTATAATGTAACTACATCTTTTAAGTGTAAGAAAAAAATATTAGATTTATAATATATATATTTGCACACAAAAAAATTATTTAATTCGAAACAAAGTCGTGCAAATGTGACAACTTACCCCATATCCAGGGTTGGTTGTCACATGTTTCTGGATTGGTTGTCACGTACATACATTTCATATATACACTGCAAATCCAAGTGTGTTATTTTAACTGAAGCTCTTATCACACATTCTTTGCCATTTTAAATCATGTCATTTAACATGATTGAACGTATTAACTTTTAATTTGATACAATTAAACGTGTTACTTTATTATAT
>NW_027270069.1:15667-44022 GCF_030848805.1 Temnothorax longispinosus | reverse complement strand
AGGGTAAGCTTGAAGAGGCATTGAAAATTTATATAGATGTTTATGAGAGAAAGAAAGCAGTTTTAGGTATTAATCACTGTAGAACTTTGACAACGTTACATGATATTGGTCTAATATTCGATGTTACGTCAAGCTCCGGAATTTGTAGAATATTTTAGAAGAATAGCAAGGAAAAGGCTATCTAGAGGAGGAGAGATAAAAAGACGTAACAAGATCTTATCGTATCTCGGGTGCTGGAAAAGTCGCGTGCCCCAAGACGAATGCACGTAGCGGGAAACTCCAGTCATGGGTCAACGTCCAGAAGAGACGCTATTACGCCTACTGAAAGTTTCGTGCACTCGTGGTCCTGTTTTCGGTCAAGGATATTATCCCTTTTACCGGGGATTGGACCTTGTGCGATTTCTGAGAGAGCGAGGATGCTGAGGACGAGGTCTTAGTTTATGAAATGACTGGTATTCATTTTATAATTAGTATACATTTATTTATAACAAAATCGTTTAAACATTCATTAATAAAGAAAGAGATCTAGTAAAATTTAAGCAGAATATAATTACAACAGAAAAATAGGCAAATCATTATACACGCATATATATACCAGTGTGAGGTGTATGTGAGTGTGTGTGTGTGTGTGTGGGAAGGGCGCGGGTGTTACAAAGGTGCGGAGGTTTTCGAGCAGGATTTAGAGGGAAAAATATCTTAATTAACTTGACATCCTGCTCGACTATTACAGAATCATTATTAGCGAAGAATTTATATGAAAAGAAAAAGGAGAGATTAAATGGTATAATGTATGTGCTTATTGAGGAACTATTGCGCTTAAGGTTACATTACATTAACGGTGTTAGTTATCTAATCTAAGGAAATCGACTCATATATGATTTCCACGCTGGAACAGGAGAGCGCGGGGGAAGGTGATCGACCGTCGAGAATCTCGATAGTCGATGCGGAGAATGCGGGGGAAGGTGATCTACAGCACGATTGATCTGGATATTCAAATGGAGTAGGGGAATAACAGTCCAGGAAAGGGCTGCGGGGAGAATTCTCGAGTTCCTCGGTAGGAACCGGGGAATATACGAGGGCTCTAGGAAAGGCGATGATTCGGGAGTATCGGGGAACACCCGATACGGAAAGGAACAGCGGATAGGTGAGGGAGATGGTGAAGGGGGAAAATCGGGGATACGGTGGTCGATATGCGGAGACCGTTCGCGTTTGAGAAATGAGGCAAGGAGCCGTCGCTCCACTTCGCGGGCGCGCCTGTTTTGGTTTATCCGTTTTCGGATAACTACCCCTTATAGGGACTTGCGGCGGTGCACGTGTGAGTACACTAAATTATTAAAAATTTTAAAATCGAAATAGGGAGAGTATTAAAGATATATATATATATATATATATATATATATATATTAGGGTGTGTCATTTGGAGCAACTGTTTTTCATTTCACGAATAGCATATAACTTGCAGGAAGGTAAAATAAGATACCTGTTAAAATTTTAACCCTTAATATTTAATATTAACAGTCGCTCATCGCGATTTTTATTTTTCATTTAGTAAGATAGAAAAAATTTTATAACTATGTAACAAACAGTAATACAGTATTGCGCCACAAAGATTTTCTGTAGTAAATTTACCGCTCTACAAAAAAGATCTCTTATCATTTTTTCATAAATTTAACCGTTCAAAAGATATTCAAAGTTAAAGTTTGATAAATTTTATAAAACTTGTTTTTGCTTCTTATAAATTTTGTATCATATCGACTATCAAAAAATATGAAATAATCAATACATATTTTTGTAGAAAATTTAACAATCTACAAAAAAAGTCTCTTATATTTTTTTCATAAATATAACCATTTAGACGATATTAAGGTTTATATTTTGAACTTTAAATATATATATATATATATATATATATATATATATATGTATGTATGTATGTATGTATGTATATATATATATGTATGTATGTATGCCTGTTATTTTATATACACATATATATATGTAGAAAGAAAAGGAGTGATGGATATTTAGAACTTACTATTAAAGCTGATGGTGATCACGGGATGTAATGCCTCTGAGTCAGTAGTCGCGCCGGTGAGGCTGAATCGAAGATTCTTCCGGACCGTTGGTTCGGTAATGCGATGCGATGATATTGACCCGCACAGAATTTATAGCAATGATAAAGTTGACAACGGGATTGAGACCAGAAATAATTGTGCTAAGAACTCGTAGGCGCGGACTCTACTGTTTAGAGTTTCAGAATGAATGGTGTCCCGCTGTCGCGGTTTTATATATGATTTTTGGGAAGGGTTATCAGAGAATATGTCTCAATTGTTTTCGGTGGCAACTCGCTTTTCCGATGATGAATTTCGTTAGTCATCATTTGAAAAACATGTTTTTCTCACCGATCGAGACGTTAGATTTCGAAATTCCTATTGTCTCGTCCTTATCTGTTATTGTCTAGCGTCAAGTGTTTTTCACAAATTGTCGACGGCGCGGGTTTCACAATTTCTCATGGATGCTAGATTTTGGAATTTCTATCCTCTCGTTCTTATCTGTCATCGTCTAGCGTCAAGTGTTTTTCTCGAATTTTCCCCGGGAATGACGGCCTGACCGGCTATTGACCGGCCGTTGACCGGCGGCGCAGGTTTCACAATTAATATACTTATTATTTGATTTCGATGTTGGAAAGAATGGTGATTCATTATTATCAGTAACCTAGCTGCCCGCTGATCGACAAATATTGTTCGATTTTCGTCATCCCAAAAACAATTCTGTAGGAAAAACATCTTACGAAATGCCTTTATGAAAGAATGAAATCGCGAAGTCCACAGGACGTAACATCGACAAGCAAAAAAATTATTATAAAGCCCTGAAAGTTTTTCAAGAGGTTTTAGATGAAAGGAAAAAAGTTTTGGGAGAAAATCACCGTGAAACCTTGAATACTCAATACTACATTGCAAATGTACTTTTTTCCAGGGTAAATGAATTAGTGCACTTATTGTCAGAGCCTATGGAGGATGTTTTGATCAAATTAACACTGCTTTTAGACCAAGTCATCCCATTGTTTTGAATATTTTAAACAATATAAAATATATTAATTATACACTTAAGCTTGTTGCAGGCTGCCAACCGCGACATATTCTACGGTATCTGCAGAAGGACGTTAACATTGCTGTTAATAATGGTGATATACAAAATAGACATCACAAGAATGTTGCGAATAAATTATTAGAAATGCTAAAAACGCCAGATTAATATTAGCAAGATGTCAATACAGAGAGAGATGTTAAAATCTTAAAACTTTAATTACTGCTGTTGAATTATTTATATGTAACCTAAAAGTTAATTATTTTAATGAAATTGAGCATCAGTGATTTGCTATTAAAAATAGAGTTAGAGGAAATATCTCCGTCTCGTCATGCTATTGACTCCTATTGTTCTGCTTTCCTTCAATTGTTTTGACTATTATGAGAAAGGCTATAAAGCACCACTGTTTATTTCGTAATATAGTTGCATTAAGCCCTAAGCCCTAAATTATGCAAGAATTTTTTTTATACAAAAACTAATGGAGGTGCTATGATATACGTCCAAGAAACGGAAATTTTTAGGTATGATAATATTTTTCCCATTAATTAACTTATAAAACCTATTGATTCTTCATGTGCTATTATATTAAATTGTGTCTAGTACATCCACTTTTTTTACACGTTATTTAGAATTTTTTTAAATAAAAGTCTTAAATATCTTTTGTTAGCATTCTGCTTTTCTCTCTTTGAAAGTGTATTGGTCTTTTTCTGACCATATTTATAGTTTCCAGTCCACTTGGTCTTTTTACTAATGCGTTTTTGAAATTGCATATTATAATCAAAATTTTGCTCTCATGTTTTGTCTAAAAGTGTAAGTCTTTTCTTATTTTGAGATGTAATAAAAAATAATACATGTCTTTCAGCTCCAATGTGTGCAGTCCTGCCTATGCAATAGATATAGTCAGCTTGCAAGTGTGGTGCATTATAATTAATAACGTATAGGATTTAGAGAATATCAGGACCACGAGAGGCAACGTCTGTTGCAAACCTGATTTGATTGCGGCTATGATGAAAAGAATTGATGATTCTTTCTTTCGCGTTTGTGCAGTCTTGAAAACCATATGTTGTTAAAACACTATAGAAGAAGTACAGGTATTGTGTGGGATACTCTAAGCCTTTTTTACGATAATTTGACTATCAAAAATTAATTATTAAAGATAACTGAACTCAGTTTGCACTGAGTTGTAATGTTAAATGTTTGTGATAAGGTATTCCTATCAAATGTTGTTTATTTATAATAAGTTTAATGTTATATCAATTTCTTTGATAGCAACAATTTGTTGGTGCCTTACCCTTTGCTTATGTGCAATAATATTGTACCCGATTTTTTAAAACTGAAATTTTGACTAAAAACTTTTAAAAAATATAATTAAACCGCATTATTTTATTCTAGGATTATCGTAATATGATTTCCATGTGATAATTAAATGTGTTCAAAATTTACTTTAACTATCTTTTCTGAAAGAAAATTAAAAAAAAGTAGCATTTGTCATAATTAAATGTGTTCAAAATTTACTTTAACTATCTTTTCTGAAGACATCGAAAAAAAGTGTTCCTAATATCGCACCCTTACATATTTTTGTAAAAAATATAATTATGACATAATTTATGCTGGAAATCGAAACAACTCAAAATAGAGCACATAAGGTTACTTATAAAGATATCCTCTTTTAACGATTAAGAAAGCCCATAAGAGGTTTCACGGACTATAGAGTGGGGTGAAGTGGTCAGGATCCTGCCCAGCCGATTTACTCCCGGAAAAAGATTTTTTTACTCATTGGACAGGAAGCTGAGGGAGCGTCAGAGGTATTCTAGAGGCAGACCTGTTAGGAAAAATGGGTAGTATAATAAACATTCCCAAAGGTTGAAATTAGAAATATCACAAAGAAGGAATATAACCGATTAAAGCATCGTAATAATGGTTAGCAACAAATATCTCTAATTTAAGAATGAAATTAGACACAATATCACATGTTTTTATAACAGAAATTCGTTCTTGGTGCATATCTTTTTTGCTGTATTATTAATGACAAAAGACATCTCTTGCGAAACGAAACTTCGTTCAAACTATAATATGTACACGCCATTTTTTATATCACAGTTGACTGAAATAAAACAAAAGATCGTTCAAAGCAGCGTTGTTCAACAGCTTCCACTGCTCACTGACAGAATGTAACACGTAACAGCCAATATTGTAGATCGCGGAATTAGGAACAAGGGCGATATTATAAGCACAGTTTCCCTAATGATGAAGTGGTCTGTAATAATTAATATATTACATATTTATTACATTATGTATTATATATATATTTTATTATAATTTATTACAAACTCTAATTTTTGTGCTTTTGAAAACAGTGTTGTAATACAGATGTATGTAACATGTTCAAAACTTTTACTTATAATAATATACAGGGTGTTACTTGATTCGCGCTTACTACTTATACAGCGATATTCCTTATAAAAAATTGAGTCAAAAAATCTTGATCTATTTTTTTCTATAATGTTTAATAAAGTAGTAACTATTGAGTAAAATCAATGCAAGTAGTTATCGTTAAGACGAAAACAAGGATGAAAAGTCTCGATTCTTTATCGACTTCCGAAGGGTCAATAAAGTCACAGAAATAGACGCGTATTCCTCGTTACGGATCTTCGCAACACTCAATAAGTAGCGGGGAACTTGGTATCTTTCAATGCTAAACTTGAAAAACAGATATTGGCAAGTGCCTTTATCTTCGTAAAGCAGAAAGATTACCGTGTTTATCATGCGAGCAAAAGCCTGATGCAATTGACGGTCATGCCGTTTCGGACTGCACTTCGCCCCCGCAATGTTCTAATGCCAATTGGACACCGTACTCGGATCAGAGCTGGAATTCAACGTGTTTGTCTGCCTAGATATCATCGTTAAACGAATCTTCAACAAATACATCTGCGTATTACAAGAAATATTCCACTGTCTCCGAAAAGCGCGCCTCCAACTCAATCCCGACAAGTGCCGCTTCTGTGTCAATCGCATTAACTATCTCGGACACTTCATTTACTGCGAGGAGGACATCCGGATCGACCTGAGAAGATCAGTGCCATCACAAATTGGTCCGCCCCACAGAACGTACGGCAAAACATACGACAGTTCCTGCGAGTGGCTTCTTGGTATTGTCGATTTACCGAAAGATTGCCATCATCTCCGTCCCGCTGATCGCACTTACACGTAAACTGGCCAAATAAACCTAGAAAATCGCCGAACAGATCGCGTTCGATCAACTGAAGCAACCCGTGACCGATGCTAATGTGTTTCAACTTCACACGGCAGTTTATTCTACAGACAGATGCCAACGGGATTGGTGGCCGTCTTGGACACAATACATCCCGGAAAAAGAGCGGATGATCGCATACGCAAGTCGCACCCTCAATAAGGCCGAACGTAATTATCTGGACTGGAGTATCTGGCCGTCGTTTGGGGCACAAAGTAGATACGTGGCTACCTAGAGGGATATCATTTTGCTATTAGCACCGATAATAATCAATCCTTACAATGACTCCAAATGCTGAAGTCCCTGGTTGGGGGCGTTGGTCCTTCGAACTCCAGCAATATGATTTCGAATTGAAATGCCGGAAGACACTCAACAAGATGGCCTGTCACGTCACCTAGGATCCACGCCGTTATCAAACTATGAAGTGCATGATACTAATGTATATGTAGTATAGCACTCCGCGAAGACTGCACCCCAGGACGTAGAGCCGGACTTCAAGATAAAGTGCACTGTTCAAGCATGTGCTAGCACAACTTTGACTTTAAGAAAACGCCGACGGAAGGACAGTGGAAGAAGTACATTCTTAAGGAACAACAGATTTCGAATCATGCATCCACCGCCAAATATTTGGATATCTGGAGATAGAAACGATTGCGCGAATTGCAGTATAATTCTACTTGCCCGAGATGTTTCGCGACATTGCACAGTATATGTGCGGCAATGCCAGAACTGTCTCGTGCACAGACCGTCCAGGAGAAGCCCCAGCAGAAATTAAGATTTTTTAGTTTATTTTGACGAGTACTACATGCTCCTAAAATTTGGTACTTTTTTAAATACCCTGTATATTATTCGAAATTTTTATAGTATTATTTTCATTACTTCATAGTTTATTAAATATTATAGGCTTAATATTATAGATTTACTAAATAATATAATACATATAAAAACATCGAAAAATACAAATGCAAATATTATGATTTTCTTGGAAGACTAATTACTAGATAAGGAAATAATAATTCTTCAAGTATGTATATACACGTATAATATACATATATATAAACGAAAATGTTATTGCAAAATACATTACCTAACCATATATCAATATCTAGAAGAAAGAAAAATACATAAGCGTTCAAATATCGTTGACATTATTAACAACGTCACTAAGGAAGTGTCAAATTCGAAAGAAATTCAAGTAAATTGAAATAAAGATAAAAAAATTAAAATATATGTTAAAGATGAGGGCGGCAGTGTGGTCTAGTGGTAGAGCGCCAGACTCGTAATCTGAGGAACCAGGTTCGAGTCTACTAGAGCCATGTAAACATGGAATGTTTTTCCGAAGCTGCGCCCCTCCGTGCAAGATAGGCTCTTGTGCGGAGCAAACTGGGCTCCGTCTTTCGGAAAGAGACGTTAAGCCGTTGGTCCAAAGGGTTAAAGTGAGAGGAGAAAGGGTAGTAGTGTAAAGGTTTGGGTAACGTTCCTTATAAAAACGCCTTGCAAACCCTGCGGGGATAAGCAATAAAGATAGTTTATGAGTTTTTTTTTATGTTAAAGATGAAAGATGATGCGGAAGTAAATATGAATATTAGATAAAGGCAGTAGATACATTTTTACACGAGCAACAGCAAATTTTTTAAAAGCGCAAACATATATGTTTTAAGTAAATGCCAAAGGCAGAAGATATAGTCCTATTTTCAAACAACATTTATATTTCTCTATTCCTAGAGCTTATAAAAATTTAGCGCTTTTAAATTATTTTGTATTACACGTGCATGGAAAGTAGCACTTTCCGTGTGTGTTTTCTGTGCGGAAAGTAACGATTTGCCAACATCTACCTACAAAATATTCCACACGTCATATCCAAAGTCATATCTAACGGGAAAACCGTGTTCAAAGACTCATACCTCACGGGTTCAAGCCATACCTAACGGGTATCAACGCCATCTCGCAGCGCACACAGAAAACAACTACCGAAAATACCGCCACTTCGCCTCTTCCCAACACACACCTAACCTAACAGCTATATTAATGGTCATATATGTCACTCTACTGTACATACTTGTACGCGCAACTCACATAATAAAGTAATTATAAAGTGAAAAAAATGGATCATATTATCCCAGAAACCGATAGTGACAACGAACTCACGCCTGCAGAAATAGTAGAAAGTGCCAAAACCGTAGTGCAAAATTTATTGCCACCAAAATCAAAAGAAAAATATATGATAACTTACAACAAATTTATGCAGTGGAAAGCTGAAAAAAAAACGAAATCTATGTCTGAACATACACTATTGGCATATTTCAAGGAGCTGTCAAAATCTCAAAAGCCATCTACTATGTGGGCAATTTACTTGATGCTGAAAGCCACCATCAAAATCAACAATGATATTGACATCAATAAATATGACACACTTATTGCGTTTCTTAAAAGACAGGCTAAAGGATTTTTCAATCAAAAAAATCAAACATTTTGACACCAGAGCAAATTAAAAAAAATTTATAGATGAAGCTTACAATAACACATACTTAGCTACAAAGGTAAATATCAAATATAAAATAAAAATAAATTATCGCATAATACTCAATCATTAAATATAATTAGAAATATAAAAATAAATAATAAAAACTTTACACATTATATACACGCATACTCAACTTTATACATTACTTACATGTATATACTTAACTATGTACAGCTAGCTACCATCTTTGGAATATGTGACGCATGTAGAAGAGAGGAAATGACTAAAATAAATATCCAAGATATTGAAGACAAGCAATCTATATTGCTAATTAAAATTCCAATAACAAAAAATAATAAACCCAGAAGCTTTGTAGTCACCGAAGAATTCTACAGTGTATATAAAAAATATATATCTCTCAGGCCAAAGAACATTCAAACTTCAAGATTCTTCTTGAATTACCAAAAGGAAAATGCACCCACCAACCAATAGGAATAAATAAATTTGGCAGGATGCCAGCCCTCATCGCAAAGTATCTCAACCTATCAGATCCTGATTCTTACACTGGTCACACCTTTCGTCGCACTTATGCCACGCTCTAGCAGACTCTGGAGCAGATATCTTAACACTAAAACGCCACGGTGGCTGGAAATCCAACACAGTAGCGGAAGGATACATAGAAGACTCCTTCAACAACAAAAAGAAGATTTGTAATCAAATCACAAGCACAATAGTAAATAATAATTCTGTAAACCTACAAACATCAGAAACAAGTATCGACAAGCCATCAACATCTACAATGTGCAATAACAACAAAGAAAACCAAGAAATAAACTTTCAAACTAACAACAGTCAACTAAATATCAACAAATTAAATGAAACATTGTCAACATGTAAAGCCAAAAATATTACAATAAGTATAAACAACTATGCTAATGTGACAATTAAAATACCACCAAATAACGAATAATTTTTCAATCTTATTCTTTTATTCTTTCATTCTTTTATTATCGATGTACGATCTCAATGTTAATTATAATTTCTATAAGTATTCAGTAAATTGTTTTATTTAATAGGATAACTATAATTTCCTTATAAACATTTTTTCTTAACGAATCAAATAATATTTAATTATTAAGAATATTTTTTTTTTAATTGCATATAATTTTTTTTTAGCTACGCTAAAATCCGCGCTGTAACACGTGGTTAGGCAAAGTATGCGGGGGGGGGGGGTCGGGGCTCCGCCCCTCCCCCCGCGCCCCCTCCCCGCCTGCGCCCAACTTTTCGACTCGGGGGGCTTCGCCCCCCCGACCCCCCTCCCCGCTCGGGGGGGCTTCGCCCCCCCGTCGTGACCCAAACTGGGGGAAAAAAACTCCCGACTGCTCGTGCGGGTAAACGCACTCGCCTTCGGCTCGTGCGACTACCCGCACTCGTCTAATATACGCGCATTTCCACTCCCTTAACCCCATCCCTACATGCACTTGTAATACAAATAGTATGTGTTACACGTACGGAAGTTGGCTATTGGTCACGAGCAGCGCGGGTAAGCGCACTCGCCTTCGGCTCGTGCGCCTACCCGCGCTCGTGACCAATAGGCCAACTTTCCGCACTTGTAACACAATATACTATTGCCTGTCTAATCCTAGAACATAAGAACGATTTACACATACCTTTTATCTATAACTCCAGGCATTCAAAATGTAGCATTGAAAATGTAGCATTCAAAGTATTAAAAATTAAACCTAATAAACACTGAAAGAAATTAATTGTGTTTTTAAAAATGTTTTTAAAAACACATTTACGTTGTGATTCAACAAGAGTTGTAGATTTTCAAGATATAGAGTTTGATAACATGTATATTGAACGACATTTATATGTATGTACTTGCATGAAATGTGGTTATAATGCTATATAGTTATAGAGCTATACGCCATTTTTAGAAAAGTTATGTCATTGGCATATTTTTTTAAATTCTACGTTTGATAGTTCTTGTTTATTAAATATTTTACATGAGACTATAATAGGCTTAAGGGGTCATAACCGTTTCTCGGTCCTGAAAAGTAGTCCAATAATTATGAGGAATTGCCAGAAAACTATTAGACCGATTAAGTTGAATCTTTTTTTATTGTAAAGAGTGTTTTTTGCAGGAAAGAAAACATATACTAAGAAAAAAAATACACAAAAAAATGTAGCGGTTTCTCGTTTTTCTCGAAACACCACTTTTCAAAACGGTGGGCATGATAACTGCCTCAGCATTCGTCCGATTAACTTTATTTTTTTTATACATATTCCTAATGATATTCTTTATCGTGTCACGGAAGCTTTTATTGATAAGTTCAATCATGTTTTAATAATAATAAAAAATGTAACGACTTTTTCAGAAAAAATCACGAAAACTTTTTGAAAGTGTGACCATTTCCGTAATTTTTTTTTTCGAAAAATCCCTCTTGTGACACGATAAAGAATTTCATTAGGAATATGTATAAAAAAAATGAAGTTAATCGGACGAATGCTGAGGCAGTTATCATGCCCACCGTTTTGAAAAGTAGTTCGAGAAAAACGAGAAACCGCTATATATTTTTGTATTTTTTTCTAAGTATATGTTTTCTTTCTTGCAAAAGTCACACTTTACAATAAAAAAAGATTCAACTTAATCAATCTAATAGTTTTCTGGCAATCCCTCATAATTATTGGACTACTTTTCAGGGCCGAAAAGCGGTTATGACCCCTTAAGAAATATTGGTTTTAAAGTTGATGTGTTACTTCAAAATAAATTCCAATATGGTGGTAAAGTTGTTTGAATTATTACATATCCGTATTGGAAAGTAGTACTTTGAAAATACTAATAAAAATATTTATATAAAAAAATGAATCCGACTTGTATGTATAATAAATTGAAATAAAAGGGCCAATTAACCGAGCACAAAAAGGTGTTAAATAATTACTTTATTAAAGAATGTTAAGTAAGTAATTATTTTTAACATCCCTTTCGTTGCTCAGTTTTGGCTCTTTTTATTCATTTTTTATATATTTATTAATGCATCATACATATTTGAAACACGAAACGGATATGCTTGAAATTCAGACATCTATTGATAACAAATATTTCCGTTAATATGGAAATAGATATTTACGAATATCGTAATAATGTGTCATCAATATAACTGAAGAAAATGCATTTACGTATATTTGTGGATATTTATTAAAACGCTATCTTGTAAAACATATATATGTGAAACCCGTGTGAAATTACTTTTAAAGAAAGTAGTGATTTAAACACATTAATAAATATAGTAATTTCTGTATTAACAGAAAATACATTTGGCCAACTGCATATTCCAAGTTCTCTATTTCAACTGTATAGAAAGAAGTGTATACAAAATTGTTTGAAACATTATTTATTAATTATTATTAAGCAACCTAACATGGTGCAAAATATTACAAACATTTTTTTCAAAAATTAAAACTACATAATTAAATAAAAAATATTCATGTTTACCAATTATGTATGTACTTATATATTTAACTTTTTAGGTGCATACGTGGGTCTACGGCGTCCGAGCCAAAGATATTTGCTCGTAACTGTAAAACTTGCAAGCCTGTCAAAAGATATTAAATAAACGATGTTTATCAAAATGACTATAAAATCGTCGACTACAATGTAGACAGATGTCTTATGAATTTTTCTTAGATTTTTTGAAATACTTTAAAGTAGGGAAAAATAATGTTGAACGTAACATACTCACGTATGCACTTAGAAGGTACCAAAAAAACGTATGCACTTTAAGAGTTAACTATAAATATCCACGTAATTTAGTACATATTAATTGGTAGTACGTATTAATTATAAGAAATCTTATTATTTTTAATATGTTTTTTTTAACGAGTACAGCATCTTCGAAATAATATTACTACTCAATGTTGTATTTGCATTTGTAAATGTAAATATATTGCTTTATCAATGTGTAATTTATCGATTACATATCAATGTATTTTTATATTTTAAAATAAATAAAATTTGTATTTTTTTTTACTTATGTACGTATGTGTTGAATTGAATATTTTTGCTTTGAATATTTAATTAATGTAATATTTTTTATAATTTTATTTATAATAATATTAATATCATTAATATTAATATCAATGCTTGAATAGACTTGCAATTTATAGTTCTATTATATATATACTTTATTTCATACTGAATAATACGATAGCATAATAATCGATATGAAATAAAGTATATATGATAGAACTATAAATAGCAAGTCTATTTAGCATTGTCAAGACATTTGGCACACGTATTTAAACAATAATAATATAATTATTATCAAGTGCAGTTTTTATTATTCAAATAAAGCGCGTTCGCTCAATTAAAAATTTGCGAATGATGGTTATTCCAAAGATCCAAGACACTGCTAAACTGCTACCTTCGGCCGGTCAGCTTACTGAAAAATGTATCAATATCAAATAAAGATTATCTCTTCACAGCTTTTATATCTGAAGACAAATATCAGACGATATGTCGCGGGGAATATACCTTGATCAAAAAGTTCCCGGAATTTATTTAGAAAATGCAAAATACAAGTTTATTCATCAATATTAATATTGTCCCCTTCGAAGTACTCCCCATCGACTGCAACGCACTTATGCCAGCGCTTGATCCAATCCTCGAAACATTTTTTATACTCGGTGTTCGGTATGGCCATCAGAGCCGTCTTCGATTTTTCCATTATCTCCTCTCGGCTGTTAAAACGCGTTCTCCGTAGTGGTCTTTTGATTCGATTGAACAGAAAAAAGTCGCAGGGAGCCAAATCAGGTGAATTCGATGGCTGTTGGATGGTATTCGTTCCGTTCTTGGTCAAAAAGTTGCGGATAATGATGGCATTAACGCACCGTCGCACATGCCATCATTATCCGCAACTTTTTGACCAAGAACGGAACGAATACATCCAACAGCCATCGAATTCACCTGATTTGGCTCCCTGCGACTTTTTCTGTTCAATCGAATCAAAAGACCACTACGGAGAACGCGTTTTAACAGCCGAGAGGAGATAATGGAAAAATCGAAGACGGCTCTGATGGCCATACCGAACACCGAGTATAAAAAATGTTTCGAGGATTGGATCAAGCGCTGGCATAAGTGCGTTGCAGTCGATGGGGAGTACTTCGAAGGGGACAATATTAATATTGATGAATAAACTTGTATTTTGCATTTTCTAAATAAATTCCGGGAACTTTTTGATCAAGGTATATTCCCCGCGACATATCGTCTGATATTTGTCTTCAGATATAAAAGCTGTGAAGAGATAATCTTTATTTGATATTGACACATTTTTCAGTAAGCTGACCGGCCGAAGGTAGCAGTTTAGCAGTGTCTTGGATCTTTGGAATAACCATCATTCGCAAATTTTTAATTGAGTGAACGCGCTTTATTTGAATAATAAAAACTGCACTTGATAATAATTATATTATTATTGTTCAAATACGTGTGCCAAATGTCTTGACAATGTTAAATAGACTTGCCATTTATAGTTCTTATCATATATACTTTATTTCATATCGATTATTATGCTATCGTATTATTCAGTATGAAATAAGTATATATAATAGAACTATAAATTGCAAGTCTATTCAAGCATTGATATTAATATTAATGATATTAATATTATTATAAATAAAATTATAAGAAATATTACATTAATTAAATATTCAAAGCAAAAATATTCAATTCAACACATACGTACATAAGTAAAAAAAATACAAATTTTATTTATTTTAAAATATAAAAATACATTGATATGTAATCGATAAATTACACATTGATAAAGCAATATATTTACATTTACAAATGCAAATACAATATTGAGTAGTAATATTAATTTCGAAGATGCTGTACTCGTTAAAAAAAAAACAATGATTAAAAATAAATAAGATTTCTTATTAATTAATACGTACTACCAATTAATATGTACTAATTACGTGGATATTTATAGTTAACTCTTAAAGTGCATACGTTTTTTCGGTACCTTCTAAGTGCATACGTGAGTATGTTACGTTCAACATTATTTTTCCCTACTTTAAAGTATTTCAAAAAATCTAAGAAAAATTCATAAGACATCTGTCTACATTGTATGTCGACGATTTTATAGTCATTTTGATAAACATCGTTTATTTAATATCTTTTGACAGGCTTGCAAGTTTTACAGTTACGAGCAAATATCTTTGGCTCGGACGCCGTAGACCCACGTATGCACCTAAAGGGTTAAATATATAAGTACATACATAATTAGTAAACATGAACATTTTTTATTTAATTATGTAGTTTTAATTTTTGAAAAAATGTTTGTAATATTTTGCACCATGTTAGGTTGCTTAATAATAATTAATAAATAATGTTTCAAACAATTTTGTATACACTTCTTTCTATACAGTTGAAATAGAGAACTTGGAATATGCAGTTGGCCAAATGTATTTTCTGTTAATACAGAAATTACTATATTTATTAATGTGTTTAAATCACTACTTTCTTTAAAAGTAATTTACACATTTCACATATATATGTTTTACAAGATAGCGTTTTAATAAATATCCACAAATATACGTAAATGCATTTTCTTCAGTTATATTGATGACACATTATTACAATATTCGTAAATATCTATTTCCATATTAACGGAAATATTTGTTATCAATAGATGTCTGAATTTCAAGCATATCCGTTTCGTGTTTCAAATATGTATGATGCATTAATAAATATATAAAAAATTGAAATAAAAAGAGCCAATAACTGAGCAACGAAAGATGTTAAATAATTACTTACTTAACATCTTTAATAAGTAATTATTTAACACCTTTTGTTGCTCGGTTATTGGCCCTTTTTATTTCAATTTTTTATACATACAAGCGGATTCATTTTTTTATATAAAATATTTTTTATTATTATTTTCAAAGTACTACTTTCCAATACGGATATGTAATAATTCAAACAACTTTACACAATATTGGAATTTATATTTGAAGTAACACATAAACTTTTAAACCAATATTTCTTAAGGGGTCATAACCGTTTCTCGGCCCTGAAAAGTAGTCCAATAATTATGAGGGATTGCCAGAAAACTATTAGACCGATTAAGTTGAATCTTTTTTTATTGTAAAGTGTGTCTTTTGCAGGAAAGAAAACATATACTTAGAAAAAAATACAAAAGAATGTAGCGGTTTCTCGTTTTTCTCGAACTACTTTTCAAAACGGTGGGCATGATAACTGCCTCAGCATTCGTCCGATTAACTTCATTTTTTTAATACATATTCCTAATGAAATTCTTTATCGTGTCACAAGAGGGATTTTTCGAAAAAAAAAATTACGGAAATGGTCACACTTTCAAAAAGTTTTCGTGATTTTTTCTGAAAAAGTCGTTACATTTTTTATTATTATTAAAACATGATTGAACTTATCAATAAAAGCTTCCGTGACACGATAAAGAATATCATTAGGAATATGTATAAAAAAAATAAAGTTAATCGGACGAATGCTGAGGCAGTTATCATGCCCACCGTTTTGAAAAGTGGTGTTTCGAGAAAAACGAGAAAACCGCTACATTTTTTTTGTATTTTTTTTTTTAGTATATGTTTTCTTTCCTGCAAAAACATCTTTACAATAAAAAAGATTCAACTTAATCGGTCTAATAGTTTTCTGGCAATTCCTCATAATTATTGGACTACTTTTCAGGACCGAGAAACGGTTATGACCCCTTAAGCCTATTATAGTCTCATGTAAAATATTTAATAAACAAGAACTATCAAACGTAGAATTTAAAAAAATATGCCAATGACATAACTTTTCTAAAAATGGCGTATAGCTCTATAACTATATAGCATTATAACGACATTTCATGCAAGTACATACATATAAATGTCGTTCAATATACATGTTATCAAACTCTATATCTTGAAAATCTACAACTCTTGTTGAATCACAACGTAAATGTGTTTTTAAAAACATTTTTAAAAACACAATTAATTTCTTTCAGTGTTTATTAGGTTTAATTTTTAATACTTTGAATGCTACATTTTCAATGCTACATTTTGAATGCCTGGAGTTATAGATAAAAGGTATGTGTAAATCGTTCTTATGTTCTAGGATTAGACAGGCAATAGTATATTGTGTTACAAGTGCGGAAAGTTGGCTATTGGTCACGAGCGCGGGTAGGCGCACGAGCCGAAGGCGAGTGCGCTTACCCGCGCTGCTCGTGACCAATAGCCAACTTCCGTACGTGTAACACATACTATTTTGTATTACAAGTGCATGTAGGGATGGGGGTTAAGGGAGTGGAAATGCGCGTATATTAGACGAGTGCGGGTAGTCGCACGAGCCGAAGGCGAGTGCGTTTACCCGCACGAGCAGTCGGGAGTTTTTTCCCCCAACGAGGGGGGGCGAAGCCCCCCGAGTTGGGAGGGGGGTTCGGGGGGGCGAAACCCCCCCGAGTCGAAAAGTTGGGCGCAGGCGGGGAGGGGGGCGCGGGGGGAGGGGCGAAGCCCCTCCCCCCGCATACTTTGCCTAACCACGTGTTACAGCGCGGATTTTAGCGTAGCTAAAAAAAAATTATATGCAATTAAAAAAAAATATTCTTAATAATTAAATATTATTTGATTCGTTAAGAAAAATGTTTATAAGGAAATTATAGTTATCCTATTAAATAAAACAATTTACTGAATACTTATAGAAATTATAATTAACATTGAGATCGTACATCGATAATAAAAGAATGAAAGAATAAAAGAATAAGATTGAAAAATTATTCGTTATTTGGTGGTATTTTAATTGTCACATTAGCATAGTTGTTTATACTTATTGTAATATTTTTGGCTTTACATGTTGACAATGTTTCATTTAATTTGTTGATATTTAGTTGACTGTTGTTAGTTTGAAAGTTTATTTCTTGGTTTTCTTTGTTGTTATTGCACATTGTAGATGTTGATGGCTTGTCGATACTTGTTTCTGATGTTTGTAGGTTTACAGAATTATTATTTACTATTGTGCTTGTGATTTGATTACAAATCTTCTTTTTGTTGTTGAAGGAGTCTTCTATGTATCCTTCCGCTACTGTGTTGGATTTCCAGCCACCGTGGCGTTTTAGTGTTAAGATATCTGCTCCAGAGTCTGCTAAGAGCGTGGCAGAAGTGCGACGAAAGGTGTGACCAGTGTAAGAATCAGGATCTGATAGGTTGAGATACTTTGCGATGATGGCTGGCATCCTGCCAAATTTATTTATTCCTATGGTTGGTGGGTGCATTTTCCCTTTTGGTAATTCAAGAAGAATCTTGAAGTTTGAATGTTTTTTGGCCTGAGAGATATATATTTTTTATATACACTGTAGAATTCTTCGGTGACTACAAAGCTTTTGGGTTTATTATTTTTTGTTATTGGAATTTTAATTAGCAATATAGATTGCTTGTCTTCAATATCTTGGATATTTATTTTAGTCAGTTCCTCTCTTCTACATGCGTCACATATTCCAAAGATGGTAGCTAGCTGTAAATAGTTAAGTATATACATGTAAGTAATGTATAAAGTTGAGTATGCGTGTATATAATGTGTAAAGTTTTTATTATTTATTTTTATATTTCTAATTATATTTAATGATTGAGTTATTATGCGATAATTTATTTTTATTTTATATTTGATATTTACCTTTGTAGCTAAGTATGTGTTATTGTAAGCTTCATCTATAAATTTTTTAATTTGCTCTGGTGTCAAAATGTTTGATTTTTTTGATTGAAATCCTTTAGCCTGTCTTTTAAGAAACGCAATGAGTGTGTCATGTTTATTGATGTCAATATCATTGTTGATTTTGATGGTGGCTTTCAGCATCGAGTAAATTGCCCACATAGTAGATGGCTTTTGAGATTTTGACAGCTCCTTGAAATATGCCAATAGTGTATGTTCAGACATAGATTTCGTTTTTTTTTTCAGCTTTCCACTGCATAAATTTGTTGTAAGTTATCATATATTTTTCTTTTGATTTTGGTGGCAATAAATTTTGCACTACGGTTTTGGCACTTTCTACTATTTCTGCAGGCGTGAGTTCGTTGTCACTATCGGTTTCTGGGATGATATGATCCATTTTTTTCACTTTATAATTACTTTATTATGTGAGTTGCGCGTACAAGTATGTACAGTAGAGTGACATATGACCATTAATATAGCTGTTAGGTTAGGTGTGTGTTGGGAAGAGGCGAAGTGGCGGTATTTTCGGTAGTTGTTTTCTGTGTGCGCTGCGAGATGGCGTTGATACCCGTTAGGTATGGCTTGAACCCGTGAGGTATGAGTCTTTGAACACGGTTTTTCCCGTTAGATATGACTTTGGATATGACGTGTGGAATATTTTGTAGGTAGATGTTGGCAAATCGTTACTTTCCGCACAGAAAACACACACGGAAAGTGCTACTTTCCATGCACGTGTAATACAAAATAATTTAAAAGCGCTAAATTTTTATAAGCTCTAGGAATAGAGAAAATAAATGTTGTTTGAAATAGGACTATATCTTCTGCCTTTGGCATTTACTTAAAACATATGTTTGCGCTTTTAAAAAATTTGCTGTTGCTGGTGTAAAAATGTATCTACTGCTTTTATCTAATTTAATATCATATTTACTTCCGCATCATCTTTCATCTTTAACATAAAAAAAACTCATAAACTATCTTTATTGCTTATCCCCGCAGGTTTTGCAAGGCGTTTTTATAAGGAACGTTACCCAAACCCTTTTACACTACTACCCTTTCTCCTCTCACTTTAACCTTTGGACCAACGGCTTAACGTCTCTTTCCGAAAGACGGAGCCCAGTTTGCTCCGCACAAGAGCCTATCTTGCACGGAGGGCGCAGCTTCGGAAAAAACATTCCATGTTTACATGGCTCTAGTAGACTCGAACCTGGTTCCTCAGATTACGAGTCTGGCGCTCTACGACTAGACCACACTGCCGCCCTCATCTTTAACATATATTTTAATTTTTTATCTTTATTTCAATTTACTTGAATTTCTTTCAAATTTGACACTTCCTTAGTGACGTTGTTAATAATGTCAACGATATTTGAACGCTTATGTATTTTTCTTTCTTTCTTCTAGATATTGATATATGGTTAGGTAATGTATTTTGCAATAACATTTTTTCGTTTATATATATGTATATTATACGTGTATATACATACTTGAAGAATTATTATTTCCTTATCTAGTAATTAGTCTTCCAAGAAAATCATAATATTTGCATGTGTATTTTTTTTCGATGTTTTTATATGTATTATATTATTTAGTAAATCTATAATATTAAGCCTATAATATTTAATAAACTATGAAGTAATGAAAATAATACTATAAAAATTTCGAATAATATACAGGGTATTTAAAAAAGTACCAAATTTTAGGAGCATGTAGTACTCGTCAAAATAAACTAAAAAATCTTAATTTCTGCTGGGGCTTCTCCTGGACGGTCTGTGCACGAGACAGTTCTGGCATTGCCGCACATATACTGTGCAATGTCGCGAAACATCTCGGGCAAGTAGAATTATACTGCAATTCGCGCAATCGTTTCTATCTCCAGATATCCAAATATTTGGCGGTGGATGCATGATTCGAAATCTGTTGTTCCTTAAGAATGTACTTCTTCCACTGTCCTTCCGTCGGCGTTTTCTTAAAGTCAAAGTTGTGCTAGCACATGCTTGAACAGTGCACTTTATCTTGAAGTCCGGCTCTACGTCCTGGGGTGCAGTCTTCGCGGAGTGCTATAATACATATACATTAGTATCATGCGCTTCATAGTTTGATAACGGCGTGGATCCTAGGTTGACGTGACAGGCCATCTTGTTGAGTGTCTTCCGGCATTTCAATTCGAAATCATATTGCTGGAGTTCGAAGGACCAACGCCCCAACCAGGGACTTCAGCATTTGGAGTCATTGTAAGGATTGATTATTATCGGTGATAATAGTAAAATGATATCCCTCTAGGTAGCCACGTATCTACTTTGTGCCCCAGACGATGGCCAGATACTCCAGTCCAGATAATTACGTTCGGCCTTATTGAGGGTGCGACTTGCATATGCGATCATCCGCTCTCCTTCCGGGATGTATTGTGTCAAGACGGCCACCAATCCTGTTGGATATCTGTCTGTATAAGAATGAACTGCCGCGTGAAGTCGGGACATATTAGCACCGGTGGTCACAGGGTTTAGTTGATCGAACGCGATCTGTTCGGCGATTTTCTAGGTTTATTTGGCCAGTTTACGTGTAAGTGCGATCAGCGGGACGGAGATGATGGCAATCTTTCGGTAAATCGACAATACCAAGAAGCCACTCGCAGGAACTGTCGTATGTTTTGCCGTACGTTCTGTGGGACGGACCAAATTGTGATGGCACTGATCTTCTCAGGTCGATCCGGATGTCCTCCTCGCAGTAAATGAGGTGTCCGAGATAGTTAATGCGATTGACACAGAAGCGGCACTTGTCGGGATTGAGTCGTGGGCGCGCTTTTCGGAGACAGTGGAATATTTTTTGTAATACGCAAAGATATTCGTTGAAGATTTGTCTAACGATGACATCTAGGCAGACAAACACATTGAGTTCCAGCTCTGATCCGAGTACGGTGTCCAATAGGCGTTGGAACATTGCGGGGGCGAAGTGCAGTCCGAAACGGCATGACCGTCAATTGCATCAGGCTTTTGCTCGCATGATAAACACGGTAATCTTTCGGCTTTTCGAAGATAAAGGCACTTTGCCATTATCCGTTTTTCAGGTCCAGCATTGAAAGACACCAAGTTCCCCGCTACTTATTGAGTGTTGCGAAGATCCGTAACGAGGAATACGCGTCTATTTCTGTGACTTCATTGACTCGTCGGAAGTCGATAAAAAATCGAGACTTCCCATCCTTATTTCCGTCTTAACGATAACTACTTGCATTGACTTTACTCAATAATTGCTACTTTATTAAACATTATAGAAAAAAATTGATCAAGAATTTTTTGCTCAATTTTTCACAAGGAATATTGCTGTGTAAATAGTAAGCACGAATTAAGTGACACCCTGTATTTTATTATGAGTAAAAGTTTAGAACATGTTACATACATCTGTATTACACTGTTTTTAAAAGAACACAAATTAGATTTTGTAATAAATTCTAATAAAATAAATATATAATACATAATGTAATAAATATGTAATATAATAATTATTACAGACCACTTAATCATTAGGGAAACTGTGTCTATAATATCGCCCTTGTTCCTAATTCCGCGCCCTACAATATTGGCTGTTACGTGTTACATTCTGTCAGTGAGCAGTGGAAGCTGTTGAACAACGCTGCTTTGAACGATCTTTTGTTTTATTTCAGTCAACTGTGATATAAAAAGTGGCGTGAACATATTATAGTTTCAACGAAGTTTCGAAATTTCGCAAGAGATGTTTTTTGTCATTAATAATTCTTTCTAAATACAGCAAAAAAGATATGTACCAAAAACGAATTTCTGTTATAAAAACATGTGATATTGTGTCTAATTTCATTCTTAAATTATAGATATTTGTTGCAACCGTTATTGCGATGCTTTAATCGGTTATGTTTCTTCTCCTTGTGATATTCCTAATTTCAACCTTTGGGAATGTTTATTATACTACCCATTTTTTCTAACAGGTCTGCCTCTAGAATACTTTTGATGCTCTCTCAGCCTCCTGTCCAATGAGTAAAAAAAAAAAGATCTTTTTCCGGGAGTAAATCGGCCGGGCAGGATCCTGACCACTTCACCCCACACTATCGTCCGTGAAACCTCTTATGAGGTTTCAATTAATCGTTAAAAAAGAATATCTTTATTAACCTTGTGTGCTCTATTTTGAGTTGTTTCTATTCCCAGCATAAATTGTGTCATAGTTATATTTTTTACAAAAATATGTAAAGGTGCGATATTAGGAACACTTTTTTTCGATGTCATCAAATGCTACTTTTTTCATTTTCCTTCAGAAAAGATAATTAAAGTAAATTTTGAACACATTTAATTATGACATGGAAATCATGTTACGATAATCCTAGAATAAAATGATGCGGTTTAATTATATTCTTTAGGAGTTTTTAGTCAAAATTTCAATTTTAAAAAATGGGGTACAATATTATTATTATCTTTATTGCACACAAGCAAAGGGTAAGGCACCAACAAATTGTTGCTATCAAAGAAATTGATATAACATTAAACTTATTATAAATAAACAAAATTTGATAGGAATATCTTCTCACAAACATTTAACATTAGAACTCAGTGCAAACTGAGTTCAGTTATCTTTAATAATTAATTTTTGATAGTCAAATTATCTTAAAAAAGGCTTAGGGTATCCCACACAAAACCCGGCGTACTTCCTCTATAGTGTTTTAACAACAGATGGTGATTTAAGACTGCACAAACGCGAAAGACAGAATCGTCAATTCTTTTTATCGTGGTCACAATTAAAATAATACAATAATCATGGTTACAACAGATGTTGCACTTCGTGGTTTTGATATTTCTTACATTCTACACGTTATCAATTACCTTTGTTGCACCATCAATCGCAAGCTGATCTATGACTATATCCATCGCATAGGCAGGACTGCACACATTGGAGTTGAAAGACATGTATTATTTTTTATTACATCTCAAAATAAGAAAAGACTTGCACTTTCAGACAAAACATGAGAGCAAAATTTTGATTATAATGCGCAATTTAAAAAACGCATTAATAAAAAGACCATTAAGCGGTCAAGTGGACTGGAAACTGGAAACTAAATATGGTCAAAAAAAGACCAATACTTTCAAAGAAAGAAAAGCAGAATGCTAACAAAAGATATTTAACACATTTATTTTTAAAAAAATTTTAAATAACGTGTAAAAAAGTGGATGTACTAGAGTTACTAGACACAACTTAATCTAATAGCACATGAAGAATCAATAGGTTTTATAAGTTAATTAATGGGAAAAATATTATCATACCTAAAAATTTCCATTTCTTGGACGTATATCATAGCACCTCCAATAGTTTTTGTATAAAAAAAGTTCTTGCATAACTTAGGGCTTAGGGCTTAATGCAACTATATTACGAAATAAACAGTGGTGCTTTATAGCCTTTCTCATAATAGTCAAAACAATTAAAGGAAAGCGGAACAATAGGAGTCAATACTCCAATAATATGACGATAAGACGGAGATATTTCCTCTAACTCTATTTTTAATAACAAACCACTGAATGCTCAATTTCATTAAAATAATTAACTTTTAGGTTACATACATATATAAATAATTCAATAGCATTAATTAAAGTTTTAAGATTTTAACATCTCTTTCTGCATTGATATCTTGTTAATATTAATCTGGCGTTTTTAGCATTTCTAATAATTTATTCGCAACATTCTTGTGTCTATTTTGTATATCACCATTATTAACAGCAATGTTAACGTCCTTCTGCAGATACCGTAGAATATATCGTGGTTCGCAGCCTGCAACAAGCTTAAGTGTATAATTAATATATTTTATATTGTTTAAAATATTCAAAACAATGGGATGACTTGATCCAAAAGCAGCGTTAATTTGATCAAAACATTCTCCATAGGCTCTAAGTGCACTAATCCAATTATTTTGGAAAATAAGTACATTTGCAATGCAGTATTGAGTATGCAAGGTTTCACGGTGATTTTCTCCCAAAACTTTCCTTTCATCTAAAACCTCTCGAAAAGCTTTCAGGGCTTTATAATAATTGTTTTGCTTGTCGATGTTACGTCCTGTTGGACTTCGCGATTTCATTCTTTCATAAAGGCATTTCGTAAGATGTTTTTCCTACAGAATGTTTTGGGATGACGAAAATTCGAACATATGTTGTCGATCAGCGGGCAGCTAGGTTACTGTACTAATGAATCACCAATTCTTTCCAACATCGAAATCAAAATAATAAGTATATTAATGTGAAACCTGCGCCGCCGGTCAACGGCCGTCAATAGCCGGTCAGGCCGTCATTCCCGGGGGGGAAAATTCGAGAAAAAACACTGACGCTAGACGATGACAGATAAGAACGAGAGGCATAGAAATTCCAAAATCTAGCATCCATGAGAAATTGTGAAACCCGCGCCGTCGACCATTTGTGAAAAACACTTGACGCTAGACAATAACAGATAAGGACGAGACAATAGGAATTTCGAAATCTAACGTCTCGATCGGTGAGAAAAACATGTTTTTCAAATGATGACTAACGAAATTCATCATGCGGAAAAGGCGAGTTGCCACCGAAAACAATTGAGACATTCTTGATACCCTTCCCAAAATCATATATAAAAACCGCGACAGCGGGACAACCATTCATTCTGAAACTCTAAACAGTAGAGTCGCGCCTACGAGTTCTTAGCACAATTATTTCTGGTCTCAATCCCGTTGTCAACTTTATCATTGCTATAAATTCTGTGCGGGTCAATATCATCGCATCGCATTACCGAACCAACGGTCCGGAAGAATCTTCGATTCAGCCTCACCGGCGCGACTACTGACTCAGGGCATTACATCCCGTGATCACCATCAGCTTTAATAGTAAAGTTCTAAATATCCATCACTCCTTTTCTTTCTACATATATATATGTGTATATAAAATAACAGGCAATACATACATACATATATATATATACATACATACATACATACAGACATCTATAGATATATATATATATATATAGATATATATATTTAAAGTTCAAAATATAAACCGTAATATCGTCTAAATGGTTATATTTATGAAAAAAATATAAGAGGACTTTTTTGTAGATTGTTAAATTTATTCTACACAAATATGTATTGATTATTTCATTTTTTGATAGTCGATATGATACAAATTTATAAAGAAGCAAAAACAAGTTTATAAAATTTATCAAACTTTAACTTTGAAAATACTCTTTTTTTAACGGTTAAATTTATGAAAAAATGATAGAGATCTTTTTTGTAGAGCGGTAAATTTACTACAGAACATCTTGTGGCGCAATACTGTATTACTGTTTGTTACATAGTTATAAAATTTTTTCTATCTTACTAAATGAAAAATAAAAAATCGCGATGAGCGACCTGTTAATATTAATATTAAGGGTTAAAATTTTAACAGGTATCTTATTTTACCTTCCTGCAAGTATATATGCTATTCGTGAAATGAAAAAAAAGTTGCTCCAAAATGACACACCCTAATATATATATATATATATATATATATATATATATCTTTAATACTCTCCCTATTTCGATTTTAAAATTTTTAATAATTTAGTGTACTCACACGTGCACCGCCGCAAGTCCCTATAAGGGGTAGTTATCCGAAAACGGATAAACCAAAACAGGCGCGCCCGCGAAGTGGAGCGACGGCTCCTTGCCTCATTTCTCAAACGCGAACGGTCTCCGCATATCGACCACCGTATCCCCGATTTCCCATTCACCATCTCCCTCACCTATCCGCTGTTCCTTTCCGTATCTCGGGTTTGTTCCCCGATACTCCCGAATCATCGCCTTCCTAGAGCCCTCGGATATCCCCGTCCTACCGAGAGACACTCGAGAAATCTCCCCGCAGCCCTTTCCTGGACTGTTATTCCCCTACTCCATTTGCATATCCAGATCAATCGGGCTGTAGATTACCTTCTCCCGCATTCTCCAGCATCGGACTATCGAGATTCTCGACGGGTCGATCACCTTCCCCAGCGCTTCCGGTCCAGCGTGGAATCATTATAGAGTCGATTTCCTTAGATTAGATAATACTAAAACACGTTATTTAAATGTACCCTTAAGCGCAATGTTCCTCAATACGCACATACATATACCATTTAATCTCTCCTTTTTCTTTTCATATAAATTCTTCGCTAATAATGATTTCTGTAATAGTCGAGCAGGATGTCAAGTTAATTTAGATATTTTTCCCTCTAAATCCTGCTCGAAAACCCTCCGCACCTTTGTAACACCCGCGCCCTTCCCACACAACACACACACACTCACATACACCTCACACTGGTATATATGCGTGTATAATGATTTGCCTAGTTTTTGTTGTAATTATATTCTGCTTAAATTTTACTAGATCTCTTTCTTTAATTAATGACTGTTTTAAACGATTTTGTTATAAATAAATGTTATACTATTATAAAATGAATACCAGTCATTTCATAAACTAAGACCTCGTCCTCACACATCCTCGCTCTCTCAGAAATCGCACAAGGTCCGTCCCCGGTAAAAGGGATAATAGCCTTGACCGAAACAGGACCACGAGTGCACGAAAACTCTCGTAGGCCGGACTAGCGTCTCTTCTGGACGTTGACTCATGACTGGAGTTCCCCCCGCTACGTGCATTCGTCTTGGGGCACGCGACTTTTCCAGCACCCGAGATACGATAAGATCTTGTTACGTCTTTTTATCTCTCCTCCTCTAGATAGCCTTTTCCTTGCTATTCTTCTAAAATATTCTACAAATTCCGGAGCTGACGTAACATCGAAATAATAAAAAAAAAAAAGTAGACCAATATCATGCCCTAACGTTCGTGCCAAAGTTCTACAAATGCTGCATAATACTCTAAAAACTGCTTTCTTGCTCGCATAAACATCTATATAAATTTTCAATGCCTCTTCAAGCTTACCCTGCTCAGCCAGTATCACCGCTATATTATTTTGAATACATAAAACTGTTGGGTCACCTGCACTTAATATTTCTTTTCTTTTTTCAAAAACTGTTCTACAGATATTTAACGCTTCTTCGTGTTTGCCTTGTTTCTCTTATACCATTACCGCACAGCATGTGAAGGAGTAATGTCTCTAACGTGACCCTCCATAACCTTCCCTCCCCACCCCCTATCTACCCCCCCTTCCCCCCCGAGCAAGTCCACCCTTCCCATTAACTCTCCTATACTCCCTCCCCCCCGCTCACCCAATATCACATCCCACCCCAATCAACACTACCAACCCACAGCTCTCCCTCCTCATCACCCACACCACGCCATCCATAATCCCTCATCCCCCCAGTCCTCACAACAATCATAATCTCCATACCAACACACCCACCCTGTGACCTCTATCAACCTACCACCCACCACCTTCCCGTCTCCCTTCTCACCCCACCACCAAACGCTCCCTACCACTCCCCCGCCTGCTCTCCCCACCTATCCACTAACCCTTTTTCCCTAACGTTCAGACCCTCCCTTCCCTCGCATCCCCACACACAAGCGCACACTCCCCACCCCCCCCCTCCTTCCACTTCTCTCTCCGACCTTTGCTCACTAACCACCTACTCCTCCCATCCCCACTGTACCGCATTCATCCCTTCTCCAGCACCCCCCCCCCTTTCCAATTCAACCAACACCACTCAGACTCACTCACTCCAGCCCCCCTTCCCTCCCCCCCAAAAACCGTGATCCTCCCCCTACCCTAGCGCTCATTATTCAAATCCCCACCCATACCTTTGTATTTCACGAGAGGGGGAAAGGCCTACGTCTGGACGAGGGGGATAGGACGAGTGATCAGGGGGAGCCGGATGAAAAGAGAAT
>NW_027270069.1:0-15167 GCF_030848805.1 Temnothorax longispinosus | reverse complement strand
GATACTACTGTTTAGGTTTTTTCGAGATTTTTGGAGATACAAAGATTACGTCCACCACTTGTTACTTAGGTTTTTTCGAGGTATAATACTACTACTTTGTTTTTTTTCGAGGTGAAGATACTACTGTTTAGGTTTTTTCGAGATTTTTCAAGATACAAAGATTTCGTCTACCACTTGTTACTTAGATTTTTTTAAGGTATGTATATACATAACCGTAACATATTCGTAACCTTTTTAACTTTTTAAATAAAAGCTTGAAGAGATAAGATTTTTGTGATTTTACTCTATAATATAATACATTTTTTTATCGAAATAAATGTGTTTTTTTTTTTAATTGTTATCCAACATATTAATACATGATTTCTCGGGATTGTCTATCTCGAAGCATATACATTATACAACGTAGGATACTAACGAAGACAATTTCTGCGGTCGGCCCCGTGCTGTCAGCTCTTCCGACGCCGATACTGTACGAGGCAAATGCGGTAGGTGCTAGTAACAGGAGAAGCCATAACGCAGATAAACCACGAGTTCTTAGGAACGACCGTACCGAAGTATCCATTCAGTTTTGTGAGCCCCTTAGCTGTCCGGACTGCAAGCAAAGAACAGAATTACAGATTCGCATTTGTAACCACGAATGATATCTCTCGGACACTCGACTTGTTCGAGTATCATGCTGCGAGAGATTTATAGCTTTACTGTTTGTCATCGAAAGAATAAAAATTACCGTTTTTTTTTTAATCACGTTTCTCCGTTCGTCAGAAGACATTCGCGCGTCAACATGATACAATATCGTCCCGTTACTGTTAGAGATAAGAATGTCTAGGTGCAAATTTTATTAAATGTAATACGCGAGATGACGTGAGATAGGTTGCGCCGCTAAACCGCAATAAATTATTACGTCATAGAAATTCATTGTCACGAACGTATGCTACAAATAACAAAGAATACTCTAACAATCTTATCTCATTATCTTATATCAGATATTTTTATTTTTAATATATGTCAGCTGGTATTCTCAGCTGGTTTTTCGGCTGGCTCTGCCTAGCGTTATTCCCCTTTTACCGCATCGTCCCGCGTGCAGTCTATGAACCGCTCAGGCGCGTATAATTTATAAACATTAGCTTTCTATGTCACTTATGAGGTATTATTGACGCGTTTTTTTTAAAGTGATATCTCTCAATTCACTGATGACTGTGAAACGACCATTTAACATAATTGAACAGAAGTAGAATTTAATAATTATTGAAATAAAGAAAATTTAGGCCAACTTTCGCGATTATTTACAGATAAGGACGGGAACATTGATTTGCATATTGCAGGTCCATCTTATGTACCCCTTGAAACCATACAACTTTTGTCTAAAACATTTTTCTCTAAAATGTTGCGTTTACGAATAAATCGGGTGATACGGATGGTCTGAGGCACCCTGTACAAAGAAATTTACATTCTGTGTGAGATTATCTTTCGTAATTCCAAATTACTAATATGAACTATATTGTCACATAAATAATACTCACATTTCGCGTGTTGCATACCAGATGTAACTGTTGAATCTCTTCAATTAGTTCTACATTCTGCGTGAACAGTGACTGACTATTCTGTTTCTCTTTCGAAAGCGCCTTGGCCAAGTAACTATTGTTGTTCTTCAATTTCTCATATACTAAGAAGAAATAATTTTGTCAAAACAACAACGGCAACATGTCGAAGAAAATACAAGATAAAGCTAAAAAATTCTAATTTTCTCACATGGTCCACCCGTTCGGTCATTATGTTTATCGCTTATATCCAAGTCTCCGTCAGAGCTGCCTTTTATGCTTCTTTTTTTGTTTTGGAGAAAAACCTGTAACAACTTTGTAATGTGCATTATTTTTACTGGAAGACTCATTCACCTCCTTGGATTTTAGTTTACTTGTTTAATTATTGAACTCTTTCAAACAGATATCTTATTTACTGTTCGTTTTAAAGTCTGTGTAAAATTTTTGTCATGTCAAGTTTATGTAATAATAATATCTATTTGTATAAAGATTTAATAAATTGAACATAAGTATACCTGTCTTAATTACAGCTTCAGATTTCTTAGAGGTATCTGCATTTTTAACACTGCTTATTTCTGTGCATGGCTTCTCGCTTCATTTTTCTTGCTTGTTTTGGATTGAGAATTTATCTTAACAACTTCCACGATCGTGATGTCATCCTTAGAGTCAGACAGAACGGAAACTTTCACGTCTTCCTTTCTTTCAATTATTAATATCGCGAAACATTCATTCTACATCATCCGCAATGCACATGCGCCGCACCGGTATCATCGTTCCCATGAGGTCTGTTCGTTTTCGCTTCACTTCTGAATTAGTACAATAAGTTAGAATAAACGTAAATATATTTGTTTTTTTCTAACTTATTTTATTTTAACTAGTTCAGAAATGCAGCGAAAACAAACAGCCTGTTGAACTAGTTAAAATAAAATAAGTTAGAATAAAACCAATATATTTTCGTTTATTCTAACTTATTGTACTAATTCCGAAGTGAAGCGAAAACGAACAGACCTCATGGGAATGATGATACCGGTGCGGCGCATGTGCATTGCGGATGATGTAGAATGAGTGTTTCGCGATATTAATAATTGAAAGGCTAATAATTGAAAGGAAGGAAGACGTGAATGATCAAGAAAAATTAATAAAGTCGTCCGCAAAGCGCACCAAGGTGTTACCTCTTTTATCATCGCTACATATGTATATATTTATTTAATTTGTCGGTTATTTCTTTGTAATTCTTTTATATATTTTTGCAAATTCTTTATATCCTTTTCTTTGTTGTTTGCAGCAATGCCAATTTAGATTATTATATCGCCCAGGTCTTACGAAAGGCAAAGAAAGTTTCCGGTCTATCTGACTCTTAGGATGACATCACGATCGTGGAAATTGTTAAGATAGATTCTGAATCTAAAACAAGCAAGAAAAATGAAGAGATGTATGTATGTATATAATATCAGGCTCCGTATATAAGTTTATTATACCTATAAAATAAATCACGCAAATAGATGTTCAAATTTAATGCCAATAGATTTCCACATCACCGTTGAGGTACTATTGTTAATGCGTTTTTTTTTTAAGTGGTTTCCCCAGTAGGCCTATTCCACTGTCAAATAAAAAATTTCCTAATTTTGTGTAGTGGGTTCAATTGAACTTATGTCTCCAATAACAATTGTGTCATCAGTGATGATGCCGTCACTCACCACGTTGTGGACGTCTACATTGATCAAATAACTTATCAATTACAATTTATTTCAATTAAAGACATATAAATGTAGTAATTTTTACCTTTTAATACAGGATCTTCATTAACAGCCACACTCTGGAGGTTTTCCTTGTTTTCCTCAGTTATATTATTAACATTATTTACGTCAGAATTCCTCTTCTTTTTTTTTTTATGATAGTTGGAACCGCATTAGATTTAACAACTGAACCCCTAGCTCTTTGAATAATATCATCTTTTTTAAAATGATCCGAACATAATTTTGTACACGACTTTAAAACTGTTTCATCAATCTTGCAGAAATCCAGCCATTTTTTCCGATATTTTTGGTCTTTCGGAAATCTGTTAAGAATAAATAAATTTAAATTTACAATTTAAACAAATACAAAAATACGAACTAAATTTTATCATATAATTCATTAGTTGCTTTCCAATTACACTCAAGTGATCTGAGTCACTCAGTTATGTGAGTATTTTAAACTCAGGTACATAAGATAAGTTTTAGAACTATATTATTCGTTAAAAACTTATAAATTTTTTAATTATTAAATTAAAAATAGTTTCTTTATTTGATAGTTTGTTCCCGAAAATTTAAAATATTTTTATAACATTAAATAATATTATTTCATATAATATTCATATCAAGAGACACGGTAGTGTCTCGCGCCAAGTACGCGTGGAGCGAGACGCACCGTGACTCATTTACGCGAACGCACGAGTTGCGAGTACCCGAGATTTTGAGATCTCAATATAATATTATCATGAGTGGACATATTAACCATCTATTAATATTACTAGAATAAAAACTTGGTTGAATCTCACTTGCCAGCATGCAAAAAGAACGTGCATTCAACTGATTGTGAGTTCTAATGTCACAAGTGAGAATTATCTGAGTTTTGATGTATATTGAAAGCAACTATTATGTACACAAAATATTACATATATTTACTTACTTATAATAGGAGATCGACTTTTTTCCGTTGCGGGGTGAGTTACCGCATAATACGCAGTACGAAGCCATTTTAAAATGGTCAACCACACTGTAAAAAATTTTATAGGTGTTTTATGCTTCTATATAAAAATTTATTTATTTACAAAAAATTGTTAATTCGAAAAAATATTTAATCCAATATGTTCAACTAAACATTTTAGTTAATTAACTAAACATTAGTTGTTTTAACAATTTATTTAGTTTCTTTAATCAAGAATTAATTAATTCAACTAATGTTTAGTTAACTAACTAAAATGTTTAGTTAAACGTATTGCACTGAAAAAAAGGCTTGGTTATAATAATCCAGGCTTGGTTAACGTGACCAAGCTACCTGGTAAAATAGCTTCAACTAAACGTATAGATGAATGTGACGAAATAATGTTAACAAATAATTGTAGTAAAACCTGATATGATTTAATTATTATTGGCAAAAATTGGTAATTATTACTAAGTAATGATAAATGTAACCAAACAGTTTGGTAAGTATAAACTGATAGTTTATTAGTAATTAACAAATGGATGTGTACAACGCTCTCGGTTCCCTGAAGCGCCAACACTAACAAATGCCTGCGCTTCCGCACAGTAAAGAATAATCTTGTTATTTAGTAATACTTACTAGTAATATTTACTAAATTACCAAATTGTTTACTAAATAATTGAGTAACTGTCACCAAATCATTCAGATAACGCTTTTTTATACAATTTAGTACTAATTATCAAACTGTTTGTTATTTATCACTAATATAAGTTATTTGATAATAAGTAGGGGAGACCGGGGCTAACTCGACATCGAGGCAAACTTGACACTAGACTTTTAGCTAATTTAAATCTATCGTAGAAACTTGCTTTTCCTACTGTAAATGCGTCTTTATGTGCTAGTATTATCAACGGGATTTGATGACATTCTGAGTTATGGTGTAATTTTTAGCGCGACATAAGCATTTTTGATATGGTGAAAAGTAATTTTTCTGATCTCTCGAAAATTTCTACTCTTTCATCGAGCTTTACTCTTGCAAACCTAAATGTATAAGTGATTTTTATGGGAAATTTGATGCTCTATATGAATCCGATAATCGTTTTTGGATATTTTCAAAATTTTTATGTTTTTGAAGTGACAAAAGTGAAAAACGACGTCCGGGGCAAAGTCAACACCACGCCGTTTCGTCGGCTCCCTGTAACAAACGATGCTTGTCATGCAGCCGTATGGCTCATGACAAATGTATGCGCACGTCCGATCGCGAGTTTACCTGTATTAATTGTTTTTCAGACATGAGTTTAGATGAAGATAATTGAAAGTTTAACAATTTTTGTTCTCATTATTTTAAATGATTGTTTTAGCTATACTTTATTCCAAAATTTTATACTTTTTAAATACACAATAAACAATGTATTTTCATTTTCGGACGGTAAAAAATAAGTTTCAGATCAAATTGTGTCGATCAGACAAAGTGTTGAGTTTGCCCCGGCGGGGTGTCGAGTTTACACCGGCATTTTTCAATTCAAAAATTTGTCTTCGCGTCACTTTTCCTTTACTGGCGGAAAAACAAAGCGACGTACAGCAAAACTTTCTGAATCAATTTTATACCTTAAGGAACACTCTTTAAATATATACCACCTAAAAATTTTAATTAAATATTAAGTTCTACATAAAAGCAGAATTGCATTCAAAATTATTTAAAAACATGTATAAAGTATTGAATTTCAATCTTTGTTTTAAAATTCGTCTTTTAAACATTTATGCACAGCCTTCGACACTGCGGAACAACATATAGGAGTTGGTTAATTCATAACCAAAATCCAATAAGGAGGAAGCAATTAAAAAATAGGACGAATCATATAGTATGAATGATTGCGAAAACATATTATTCAAGAACATTAATGATATAATAAAACGATGGTCGATATTGACTTCGAATTTTGGATACGAATTGGTAATAATATGCCTAAATTCAAAATATATAATTATCATAAAAGTTATATACATATTTTGAATTTATCTCATTCAATTGCATTCTATGAAATGTATAACATGTGATAAACATTTCTTTACACATTTACAGATCAAAAGAGATTTTGAAAGGAAATATCCGCAATGCAGAGATAAATTGATTGTATCATGGGACTCGCATTTTGAAAAATTATACAAACTTTAAAAAAAAACCTTTCAACAGGAGACCGACTTAATGAGATTCTTATGAAATCGCAATCTTTGGATTTCCCTTACAAAAAAGTATTACTAGCTGGTTAGTAATAAATACTTATTTTGTGTATTAATAATACTAAAATTAAGTATTTATTAGTACTTGAATCACTGTGATTCAAGTATTGCACAGTATTTTATTACTGGTCAGTAATTTATAAAAGTAGTATTTAATACAGGACGAGTATTGAATACTTAGTATTAAATTTCTGATGAGAAAGCATTTAATACTAGGTGAAAATTACTTGTGTAATAAATACTTGTGTTGAATTACTGATGAGTATTTTTATGTTAGTACTGAAGTACTGGGCCGAGGATTCCATGTGTAATAAATCACTGTCCAGTATTTTAATGTTAATACTCAAGTACTGAACTGAATATTCCATGTGAAATTAATCACTGACCAGTACTACAATTTGTATAGAAACATTATAATGGATAATTCCTGATAATATTAAGGAAGAGAGATAAAAGTAAGGCACAAATACATTTTATATGAAGGTCTGTACTAATTCGTCGTGATAAAAGTGTACAAGTTTTGAAATAGTACTGCGGATATCATTCTTAAGGTGCCAATTCATGGGACGCTGAAAAACAGCGTTGAGCGACGTCACGTGACATCACTATGATGCCAGCGTCAAGAAAGAGAAGTTGGATTTTTCCAACTTCAAGCGTCAAAGCCAAAGCAGCGCGAAGACGCCGAAATTTTGACGCTGTTTTCCTTTTCATGAATTTCAATTGACGCCGGCGTCAATTGTGGTCATGCGACCTTCTTGCCGCTGAAAATGAGCGTAGCGTCAGCATGAAAAGGCACCTTTATATCCAATTCAAAATTTTATTACTCTTTTTAAACTGAATTTGTTTCTTAAGATAATTTTTCAAAAATTATATATTTGCGCTGGTTATGACACATGTAGACTATATATAACACTTACATCAAATTAAGAAGTAGTCTATATACCACGTAAGGCAGTTGGCTCACGATCCAGAGGTCCCGAGTTCGATCCCACCAAGGTAAATGTGTTTTTCAAATACGAGAAAATATTTATAATTATAGACTGCATCTTAAGAAACAAATTTAGTTATAAAATAGTAATAAGATTTCGAAAAATTCATCATATAACTTATAACTTATATAATTCCCGTGCATAAGACATGGAAACTTATTTCAAGAAAAAAGTGTATCTTGCGTGATTTAAAAGATTACTAATAATCGCACAGCGAGGAGTATTAAAAAAATATTTTTTTTAAAAAGTGATATTAATCGTGAATTTATCAGATTTTCACTCGCGAAGCAGATCTTAAACTCTGTCGTATATTAAGATCTGTACAAAATTACCTTTTTTAAAAAAAAGGTAAAGAAAGGCGCCAAGTACACGCATAGTAGTGTATATGTTGTTACCTCGAAAAAAAAAACAGTGGTAGTATTATACCTTAAAAAAATCTAAGTAACAAGTGGTAGACGAAATTTTTGTATCTTGAAAAATCTCGAAAAAACCTAAACAGTAGTATCTTCACCTCGAAAAAAAAACAAAGTAGTAGTATTATACCTCGAAAAAACCTAAGTAACTGGTGGTGGACGTAATCTTTGTATCTCCAAAAATCTCGAAAAAACCTAAGCAGTATTATTTTTATTTCCAAAAAATTATTATTCAAGTGATACACATCACAAAATTACGTTACCTTATCAAAAAAAGAGTCGCGCTTCAAGTGATCTATTATTACAATTACAAAAAAGAAATGATATCTTTTTTTAAATTACAGCGCCAATTACAGAAAACATATATTTTTCGAGATACAAAGATTACGTCTACCACTTGTTACTTAGGTTTTTTCGAGGTATAATATTACTACTGCTTTTCTTCGATTAGAATAAAAAATTGAATCATGAAGAATTACACAGAGAATAACAGTACAAAATACAAATATTTTATTAAAATATTTAAACCCAATAAGGGAATACAAGGTATTTAAATACAAAGTTTATATATGTATTTTAAAAGATTTAATCGCATCGCAAAGAATTACAGAGGTAACAGTACAAAAAATAAAAATATTTTATTAAAATACATAAATTTTTCTTGTCAAAAAACTTGGCGCTGCTAGACCTCAAAATTAGGTCAGCCTGGTGTGTATGTGCGAGCGAGTGGGTGTGGGCGATATGTCTAGCAGCGCCAAGTTTTTTGACAAGAAAAATTTATGTATTTTAATAAAATATTTTTATTTTTTGTACTGTTACCTCTGTAATTCTTTGCGATGCGATTAAATCTTTTAAAATACATATATAAACTTTGTATTTAAATACCTTGTATTCCCTTGTTGGGTTTAAATATTTTAATAAAATATTTGTATTTTGTACTGTTACCTGTGTAATTCTTCATGATTCAATTTTTTATTCTAATCGAAGAAAAGCAGTAGTAATATTATACTTCGAAAAAACCTAAGTAACAAGTGGTAGACGTAATCTTTGTATCTCAAAAAATATATGTTCTCTGTAATTGGCGCTGTAATTTAAAGAGATATCATTTCTTTTTTGTAATTGTAATAATAGATCACTTGAAGCGCGACTCATTTTTTGATAAGGTAACGTAATTTTGTGATGTGTATTATCTTTTAACGAGAATGTATTTTAACCAAAAAGGAGATGTAACACATTATTTTCTAACGCCGTTCTGGCTACAGTTACCACTCTTTAGTAACAAATTATTAACGGCAAGTTTTTCTCGTAACATAATGCAGTTATGTTTAATTATTCTATAAAAATAAAAATTTAGAAAGATACTTTTTAACGTTACTTTTTCAAATTATTTGCATAATTTACACGTTCTCTGATAGACAGTGAAATTATAAATAATGACTAATGTAAGAACTTGTGTCGATGTTGCTAAAAATCGATGTCTTAATTATGTAACTAAATAAAACAAAGTTGTTACTTCTTATAAAAGCTTTAAGATTAATTTTGTTTATATTTTGAACAATTTGTTATTTTTATGTCTTTCTTTATAATAATGCATAAAATATGTATATAGGGCATGTATAATAATACATACATAGATTATATATATATATATATATATATATATATAT
The DNA here is from genome assembly GCF_030848805.1 of Temnothorax longispinosus. Taxonomy (NCBI): domain Eukaryota; kingdom Metazoa; phylum Arthropoda; class Insecta; order Hymenoptera; family Formicidae; genus Temnothorax; species Temnothorax longispinosus. The sequence goes on along the minus strand of NW_027270069.1, from coordinate 5,634 downwards.
ATATATATGTATTGTTTTATTTATAACAGATTATAACATATATATATATATATATGTTATAATCTGTAAAATGTATATATATATATATATATTTTTTTTTTATCAAATTCCGTATCTTATCAAGAAACACGGTAGTGTCTCGTGCCAAGTATACGCGGAACGAGAACGACCGTGACTCTTTTACGCGAACGCACGAGTTGCGAGTATTGTCCCTTTACCCGAGGATTCCATGATATATTCTATTTATGATTCTATTTATACCACTAAAATTTATATATAATATCAGCATTTTATATCAATATTAAGAAAAGTGTAACAAAGAAAGTAGGGGAAATCTTGACACAAAAGGCAAGTTGGCATTGCGTTCCGTCTATATATTTATGGCGAAAGAAACAATAGAAATGTTATTACAAAATATCTCTTTTTTATGATATAAATACTTTTCCCAAAGTTTTACTTAAACCAAACAAGTATTACAATAAAAAAAAAAGAGAAAACTGATTCAAGAGGTGGCAAGTAAATTTTCGAGCGTCTCAAAATATTGTATTAATGTTCTTCAGCTTGAGAAGTAAATTAAAGTGACGTATTATTAGTTGAAAAGAAAGTTTCTATTGCTATACGACATGCTTTTTTGAGTAACAACAGTAATTTATTGTAATAATAAAAAATCAAATGCTAAAATTGTGAAAACTGTGCCAACGAGCCCCGGTCTCCTCTAATTACTTCTTAGATATTGAGTAACGGTATAATGATAAAAAGTTTCTTTTACAAAATATTTTTTCTACCCTAATTTCAACCTAATTAATTGATAAAAAAGGAGTACCCGTCAATGTAAACTAAGCCTTCCTCCTGGGCCTTCCTCAAAGCTTCCTTATGTGCTTCTACAATATTATAACTGGCGAGGGACACAGATGCTCCGAGATGTAGACACGCCTGGATTTTTTCTGCAACGGCTTTTGATGCCGGTATCATAACAGATACCGATATTCCAAACTCCTTTCCAAAATGGCAGAGGGTATGTGCGAAACTGCTCGTTGAAGTTTGTTATCACGCCCTTGCATTGCTTGTTCGATAACCGTAGTAGAGAATAAACTGCGCCGCGTGCTTTGACGCTGCCCATTATCTGGTGTAATTCTTTCTTCAGAAAAATTTTAAAACCTTTGTCGCAAAGAAGTTGACTCTGCAATCATATTACATTCATTTAAAGATCGGCTTTAGACTAGTCTTAATTCACGAATATTTTGTCTTACAGTGTGTTAATCAAAGATATATATTTATAATTATAATATTGCGAAGAAAAAAAAACACATTTTTACAAGATCTACAGATGTTGAGATTTTTAAAGTTACAAGAATTTGATATTGAAGTATTTGTAGACTGTGGGTCGTCTGCTTTTTACATATTTGTTAAATATGCGCTGATAAAAGTGCGAAAGTAAAATAGTTACATCATATAAAGGAGATCTATGGTATTTATTACCTCGTCACATGGTGTCATCTGAATGGTCTTGTCTCTTATTCTCATTAGTGACAGTGCCGATTGGATTTCATCATACGAGAGCTTCAATCGTTCCTTTGGTTTTGATAATTTCTCTCCCTTTTCAATTAGTTCTTTTTCATTGTCGCGAAAATTATTTATAATGTACATTATTTTAATAACATTCTAATATAATTGAGGAATATTTTTATTCCTGTATATACTTCAGAGAAATATTTTTAAAATACGAAAATATAGTCACAGATACGCATTGGTACCTATTCTGCGTGAGTATATTGAGCTTTAAAATAAAACTACGATTAATCAAATCAAACATACCCAACTTGGTTGTGAGTCTTTATATAGTGGGTGGACCACATCATAAGAAAATGTCAGTTCATCCTCTTTTTTTGGTTTCATTTCCATTCTCTCTTCTGTTTTCTACTTAATAGAAGGAATACGGATAGAATAAAATGCTACTTATTTGATGGGAATCACTTGACATGCAAATGTATGTAATCGGTGACGAGGATTAGTGTCGAATGATGATTTCTATTGGAAATTAGCTTCTTACTCGCCGAAAACAGACCCGTTACTTTTCATTAGCAGTTAACCTGTTGTCCTATCCTGAAGTTTCTGTTTGTTTCTGCTGTGTGTGCTGGTAAATGTTTTTATAATTTCGTAACTGAAGCAACCTTGAGAGAGAGATAAATAAATACTCGATAAATAAATAACTAATATAATGACTTCATAGAAATTAACTAGAAGGACATATAGAAATAAATCTGCTATATGATAAAATAAGTATTATATTGCGCAGTTATTTATTTCTGCATTTGTCCTGTATTCTACATAATTTTTATTTTAGAGATTTTTAGACTTTTATTTTGTTTTCTTATTATTATATATTAATAAAGAGGACCCCGCATAAACAATTTTTGTAAAAATGTAAGCCGCTGATGCAAGTCCAAAAGGCAGGGCTCTTTATTGGAAAAGTTGACCCTGAAAACGGAAACGTAAGAATTTTCTCTCCTCCTGATGGATTGATAGAAGCAGGTACGCGTCCTGCAAATCGATAGAAGCAAGAAAATCGTTTGGAGGCGTTCGTGGGCGAATGCCGCCACTTCCTGTACTTATGTAATGATTTTCCCATCTTGAAATTCCTAAATTAAAAAATATATGATAAATAATAGAAAAACTACTGAGAAATCGCACAACAGGAAAACAATGAAGTGTCGTGGACGTATACTAAACAAATGAAAATATTTGCCTATTTTGCGTATAACAGGATCTAATTTTTCATCATAGATTATAGCTGCTTCTCTAAAAATCATGAATATAGTCATGAATATAATCATAAAAGCACTTAATTATAAAGATGTATACGTTAAGAACGTAAAAAAAACATTTAAAAGCGCATATATAAAGTCGTCGATGTTCGCGCGCTTTACCAATTCAATTATGAAATTATAAACTTGGAAAATCTTTTTGTTTATTAAAAAGATGAAGATTTTTGTAATTTTATTAATATCTGGAGATAAAAGCTCTATAAATTTTTAAACCGTATTGTACTAATAATACTAATAAATGCTTAAATCGCGCGTATTGTATCACGACGAATTTTGTAATATAAATAGAAAAGTTCTTATTATGTATTCGCCTATTGCAGCAATGTATTTTCATGTATATGCATATATGTACAAAATACATAAATTAACATCTATAAATGTTAAAAAATTATCTTATTTTTTTAGAGTTATATATATAATTGGATGAATATAAAATAAATAGAGAAGAAATATATTTACAGTTTTTTGTTATCACAAAAAAATTTAAATATTCTATTTCGGTATTTTAATTAAAGCAGTTTTCTTTTCACGTGCGTTCCAAATCTTCCATTAAAGAAGTGAGAAACGTGTCGCCATTGATTAACCTAGTAGTTCCCACGACGAACTCGACATTTACTAAAAGAAAATTTGTATTATGTTTGCGTCATATTTATATTCCATAAATCTTTACTTATTGATTTGTGCAGACAATTAAGTACTTCGTAATCTATTACGACACTTACAATCTTCTTGTTGCGATAGAAACCGGAGAGCAGATATCTCGGCGAAAGTGCATCCTCCGATAAAAAATACTAGTATTAATTTTGGTGGTTCCGAACTAGAATCTTCGCTGGTAATAGAATTTCCTGAAATAAATATTTATTTTTTGTTGAAAATAAAATAAATTTTAAACAAGCTATAAATAAACCAAGATTTAGTCTTAACTTACGTCTTACTGATGAGGATACATTGTACGGGACGCTGCTTATGGTAGGTCCTGGTAATAATCCCATCACGTCGTTCAATCCTTGCCATCCGTTTAATTGTACCAGTTGCTCCGCTAGTCTCACGCTCAGCGGTGCATATATGGAATGTACGTAACTGATATCTTTCGGTGCTATTTCACTCTCGTCCTCGACAGTGAGCCTCAATGCTTTTCTTAAAACTGCGTATTGTCGCACTGACTGCTGTTGCTTCAATAATCCAGCCTTTTCCAGATTTAATATAGTTGGCAAATGTTGGAATCCATAAGTGTGAATTATTTCTCTCTTATAGTAATCTAGCAGTTTTGGTTTTAGACCGGAGTTTGTCAAGGATTGTATGCAAAGGAGACGTAGAACTTTGAGTAACGGTTGTTGCTGCGCTATCATATCTTCGATGTACGCATTTGGCTTGTCCGTCTCGATACAGTTTAACAGTTCTTGCTCGACTTGCAACGATTCCAAGAAGTTGCTCGAGTCGGTTACCTCTTTTATCATCTCGGCGATTGTGGTGTCTAGTTAAAGAGAAATTACGATAAATTATTAAAACAAGACCAAAAAGAATAAATATCGCGAAAGAATCGGAACATGAATCCGTATACATGTATTTATTACTTACGTCTTGCTAAAGATTGCTTTGTTGCTAGCATATGTGGTAATCTCGCAACAAACTGTTTAATTTCTTGCACGCTCTTGTCTCCGTGTCTCTCGTCAAACTGTGATGAAATTACTTTAGCTTTCTTACTAAGAACTGGGCCAACACCATTGAAATTTTTATCTCTGCAAGAGTAAAATGTCGTAAAGAATTGTCAGAAAGAATTTTACGTAGTTACGTACCTGATCTCAGCAAAAAGTTCTTCTCCTGAATTTAATATGATTTGTTCCTTATCGTTTAGAGACATTGATGTGGGAGAATCGTCAGAATCATGGAATTTTCTTGCAGGTAATTGCACAGTATCTAAAATAAAAAAGATACTTCTGTCACTACGCCACGTATCGTATACACATTAAAAGTATATGTTATAAAATTGCAATTTTAAAATATAGAAAATATATAAGACCGATACTTACTGTACTTTATTCCGTATATTTCATCGATTAACCCTTCATATGTCAACTGCGTAACTAGAGGCGAGAGTAAATCTACAGATCGATCCAGTAATAATAAGTGTTCAATGGCAACGGAGCCCGAGACCGGGAGTGATTTATCTTCCTCTTCTCTATTTAGCCTTTCCAGCAATTTCCAAACCTTGCTGGCAGCTGGTCCCCTTCCCGTGACTTTCGAGATTTTCCCGTACAATTTTTGCAAGCCTTGTATGGCCTGCGCGATTTGATACAGGCAAGTGGGATCATTTTCCAAGTGGAACTCCTTGAAGGATCCGCTCAGTTCCATCGATAGCAGATCGTTGTCAAACGGAAAGAGATCACATTTAAATTCTTCTATCAGCGTGAAGCTGCCAAAGACACCACGATTCTGGAGCTTCTTTTGACAAAGTAGACTCTTGCGTGGCACAAAGAACAAGTGAAACTCTTTACGCCTCTTGCCCTCTTCTCTGTAAACACATGAATAAATATATTTTTAAATATTTTTAAAAATATACAATTTATGTTAGGATTATAATAAAATTTAAAAGTAGCAGTATCGTTTCATATCCGTATCAATACGCAATTTTGACTTTATTATTTGCACATGACTTTCTGTTGGATCCCTTTGTTAATATCACTGAATATATGGCTTATCTACAATAGCCACAAAAGTATGCAGTAAGACGTAAGCAGTAAGCTATTAACTAATGAGATTTTTTTTTCAATTCAAGAATAATCAACTGTAGTTGGTCAATAGCTTACTG
>NW_027270068.1:0-1000 GCF_030848805.1 Temnothorax longispinosus | reverse complement strand
ATAATGTATAAAATATTATATATATTGTATAAAAAAGTTTTATAAAATTTTATGTTTCTTTTTTGCAGATGTCTTCACTATTTCAGTTCGAGCGATAAGTTGCAGTCTCACACTGTGGAATGTCGAAAGGTAAACAAATGTGCAATCCGACTACCGAGCGAGAACAACAAGTGGCTCAGCTTCAAGAACCACAGCAGGAAAGAGCGACTTCCCTTTGTGGTGTACGCCGATCTGGAGTGCGTGCTGCAGAAGACACAACCGGAGACGGAACACGCGTCATACGCCTATCAACACCATCGGGTATGTAGTATAGCATACTACGTACAGTGCTCGTACGACGAAACGTTATCAATGTATCGATTTCGTCGCGATAACGACTGCGTCGCGTGGTTCGTCGAGGAACTCAACGGATTGGCGCATCGCGTAAAGAACATCTTGTCCGACATAGTATGCATGGTAGACCTAACGCGAGACGAGTGGGAGACATTTCACAGCGCGACGAAATGTCACATATGCGATTTCTTTTACTATTCTGTGTATAAAAATATGAAGGTAAAGTCATCGAAAAGTGAATACTTTACGAGATATTTCATATTTTATATTAAAAATATCATGATATAATTTAAAATATTAGAAAATTTCTTAACAAAAAAGAACTTTATTGCAGTGTAAAAAAAATCATACAATTTTATTTAAAAAAATAGAATTTTATATGCCGATGATTTTATGTGACCTAAAAAAATTAATTAAAAAAAAATTGATTTTACCATTATTTGTCCTTCTCCAAGTCATACAACTTTTGTCTAAAACATTTTTTCCTAAAACTACATGAGATATCGATATTTGACTGTTCAAATTACATCCAAAACTTTTTCATTTTTGATTGTAGAAAAAAATTGCTTTAGACAAAAGTTGTTTGGTTTGAAAAAAGGACACATATGATTCTGACGTGAGTTATGTCGTAGATGTCGTTTTTAAGAAATTTTAAAGGCGACTAATT
>NW_027270067.1:0-1000 GCF_030848805.1 Temnothorax longispinosus | reverse complement strand
TTCTATAAGTGTATATATATATAATTTTTTTAGAATACTCTACGATATTGTATTTATGGATGATAGATACGTGTGTATGCATATGTACAAAATACATAATAAAAGACCATTCTCGCGAAACTTTGCCGCAATGACAGTTGCCAGGGCAGTCCGAGCACTATTTATCGGATACTCGTAAACAGATTCAGCACGGATTTATTCTCCTTCTGACTGCGGGCCTTGCTGAACACGTTCCAGAAGCGCAGAGTCTCGTCGCCGGCGCCAGTGACGATCGCCTCGCCGTCGGGCGACATTGCCAGGTAGAGCACCCGGTACGAGTGTCCGGTGAGCTTGGCCACCTGCGTGAGGCTTGGATACTTCCACACGAGGATCTGGTTCTGCGAATAGCCGTGCGTGCTGACTAGCTCGGAGCTGTGCTTGCTCCACGCCAAGTTGCAAACCTGCGAGCCGGTGTCGACGCATTGCATCGGTTGGCCGGTCAGCGTGTTCCAGAAGCGGATACAACGGTCAGCGGTGCCGCCGCCGGACGCCAGCAGGCCGTGATGATGAGGCGACCAGGCGATCGCCTTAACCGCCGCCAAGTGCTCGGTGTACGTCTGGATGGGCGAGAGGGAGTGTAAATTCCACACGTAGAGCCGATTGTCATTGCCGCCGGACGCCAGGTACTGATTGTCCGGTGACCATTTGAGGCCGCACACCTCTTGTCGATGGGCACCGAGTCGCCGTTCGCCGACGACGCACGGCGTCCTCACGTCCCTTTGCAGGATCAACCGGTCCCTGCTGCCGGATGAGAGAACCTCCCCGTTCCATGCCAAGGCTCCCACCCGGGCGCTGTGTCCCTGTAGCTTGCTCACCTGCTTGTTCACCGCCACGTCCCACACTTGTATGTAGCCCATATGCGTGCCCACTGCCACCAGATTGCCTCGCTCGTTCCAGGCGACGGAGGTCACGCTGTTGCCGTCGCTGGACAGATCGCAGAGTCTCGTCACTTGGCTGGTGC
>NW_027270066.1:0-1000 GCF_030848805.1 Temnothorax longispinosus | reverse complement strand
GCTGACCCAAGATATATTGAATCTGGTGAGTCAAGCGTATAGCTACTCACAGCTGAAGAAAGGAGCGAACGAGTCTACGAAGTCCTTGAATCGTGGCCTGTCCGAGTTTATAGTTATGGCTGCGGATACTCAACCACTGGAAATCCTGCTGCACTTGCCACTATTGTGCGAAGACAAGAACGTACCCTATGTTTTCGTGCGGAGCAAGCAGGCTCTAGGACGAGCCTGTGGAGTTAATAGGCCGGTGGTAGCCTGTTCAGTAATGAGCAAAGATGGCTCGCAATTAAAACAACAGATTCAAGACATCCAAAAACGAATTGAAAAACTTTTAATCTAAATGATATCTGTATTTGTTATTTTTACACATCTCATTAGTAACACGTAACATAGATCTTTATTGCTACTATAAATATTCGACACAAATGAAACGCAGTTTGCAGTTTGACTACTGTGCTATTTATAAAAAAAAAATTATTTTTTACTCATCTCTTTTATGTATGAAATATTTGAAGCATTAATAAAAAGTTTAACAAAAACTTTCATGTTTTCTGTGTAGGATTCTAATACTTATGTTGCAAACTACGTGAAAACTAATCTAACAATTAACGCGTTTAATAATTTTAAGAATAGTACGCGTGATTCACCCAAGTTTAATCTTTTAAAAGTTGACATCAATATATTAATTTTAGAATAAACACGTACTATACGTTTATTCACTTTTTGCGTAGCGCGAAGAGTGTAACTGTGTTGCTGATCTCACCGCAACGAAGAAATTAAATAACGAGATACTCATATTGATCCGACAAATGTATCACGCGGAGAGAAATATGTTGGTCATTGGATTAACGGACGTGATAAGCTCGATGGAACAAAACTTGACGGACGTTATTGTACTTGCCGAAAATGCAACGCATTTGACGACACCATTGGACTTTCTGACACGTTTGATAAAGTTAGCGGAGACGAAAGGTATTCCTTACATTTATGCATGTAAGAAGGA
>NW_027270065.1:0-1024 GCF_030848805.1 Temnothorax longispinosus | reverse complement strand
CTATTGGATTGGGATTGAGATTGGATTAAACGTTGACCAATCGGAACACAAAGTTCACTAACCTGGGGGTCAATCATAGCTGTGTTCCTTTTTATTCACTGCCAGTGTTGAAAATCTATAGTGTACATATGTGACGTAAACTATAGATTTTCAGCACTGGCAGTGAATAAAGGAACACAGGGCATGTATAAAGGTGAAATTTCATGAGCAGTGAAAAGCAGCAGCAGATCATACTGATTGGCTGCAAAATAGAGAAGTTCTCGAGTTTCTAGAATTCCTCTATTTTATAGCCAATCAGTACGATCTGCTGCTGCTTTTCACTGCCCATGAAATTTCACCTTTAAGCCCTAAGAAATTGACCAATCACAGTCGATTATTCTCCTCAAATTCGACTGTGCGTGGTCACGTCTACCATACACCAACACGGCCATTTTGAGGGGCCTAGCACCCTAGCCCCTAGTTGGCCAGACTCTGGATCTAGGGACTCTAGTCAGTGTGAGTGATCACGACTCACGAAAATTCCTTTGATTAGCTAAGGCCGGTATTCATAGGCCGGTATTCATAGTCTTCAAGATCGTCTTAAGTAATGTCTTAAGACGCTAATACGGCTCTGTGATTGGTTCATGACATCTTAAGATTGAACTTAAGACGGTCTTAAATAACTATGAATACCGGCCATAGTTATTTAAGACCGTCTTAAGTTCAATCTTAAGATGTCATGAACCAATCACAGAGCCGTATTAGCGTCTTAAGACATTACTTAAGACGATCTTGAAGACTATGAATACCGGCCTAATATCCCATCTTGAGAGCCCCCACCTGAAGATTAGCCAATCAGAGTACGTCTCTTTATGTGGATACAGCCTGACTAAGGGCTCAGTCACAATGAGAAAAATAAGGAATAAGATAAAGGAATAAGGAATAAGGCATGTTGCATCTCACTTTAATGTACGTGTACTAAAGTGAGATGCGACATTCCTTTATTCCTTATTCCTTTATCTTATTCCTTATTTTTCTCATTGTG
>NW_027270064.1:0-1088 GCF_030848805.1 Temnothorax longispinosus | reverse complement strand
TATATTTAAAAAATTGATTCAAATGTTTATAATATCAAAATGGTCTCACATTTAAATGATCATTATAATCAAAAGGAAAAATTAAGAGATAACGATGGAGCCAGAACGAAACCGTTATTCATTTGAGGAATTAACGGACATTATTCTTATTTACAGCGAGTGTCGAAGAAATCAAAAGCAAGCGGCTGCACTTTACGCCCGAAGATTTCCAGAGACGACACCCAGACCGTGAATTCTTTCATCGACTTCATGAGAGATTAAGAAGAAATGGACAGTTTAATAAATCTCGGAGGACGATCCGTGTTCCGCAGAAAAACCAGAAGGCAGTTGATGCTGTTCAACAGGCTCTTGTTGCAAATCCTCATACAAACACAAGAGCAATTGCCGTAGATTTAAATATAAATCATATAACAGTTCATAAAATAATTAAACATTCTTTGGGTCGGCACTCGGCATTCGTTCAAACGGCACACAACACATAAACTTATACCTTGTGATATGCCACAACGATTAAATTTTTGTGAATACGTTCTTGATCATGTAAGTTAGTTTAAATTTATTTTTATTATAACATACTGTAACGATGCACCCCCAAATATGCATCGTTCCGGCAGAAACACCACGCCGAGACCACCCAGCCGACCACCCGCGGGAGTAAAGAACGGGCACGGTGTGCCCAACGTAATTTTAATCGCTAACATGTAATGTTAGGAAGTCCGCGAACGGACTTAACGCGGCAACCGCCTCACCGCGCCGAGCGCGAGCGGTGCCGAAGGCGGCGACGACCGCCGAACGCGATCGCAGCGTCGGGACGCCGTGATCACCGATCGTGCCGCCGCACCGTCCCGGCGCTCGCGATCGCCGTCGCTACCCCCACCACGCCGCGACGCCGCCGCGACGCGTATATAAGCCCGGCGTCGCTGGCACCATTCGCGATTCCTGATCATCCGTCGTACATAGTCGCTGGCACAGTTCGTCCGCGGTCGTAAGAGGAAATCTGAGCTACACTACCAGGATTAACAGAGGCGACAAAGTTGATGTTAAGCGTTGCTGTCACCGTCGGCTTCTTGGTAGCCGCAGCTTTCGCA
>NW_027270063.1:0-1107 GCF_030848805.1 Temnothorax longispinosus | reverse complement strand
TGTACGTTTATTATGATCTAAATAAACGGAAAATAATAGTCAGCTGACTTCATGGTGGGGGGTTGTACGTCAGCTTCTCGCCCAAACATGCGAAAAATATGCGCTGAGTAAACTTATACTAAGAAAGCTGAAATTTGGGGAAGTTATAGTCAACTTTAACAGTTTCACGAAAATAATTGTCCGCTGAGTTTTTCGCGGTGGAAAAGTGCTCAGCTGACGACTGAAAGATACGGCGCATCGCTATGCGCGCGGGCGCGTGGCATCCTTCATTGCATCAGTTGAGCACTTTTCCACTGCGAAAACCTCAGCGGACAATTATTTTCGTGTAACTGTTACAGATAACTATAAGTTTACAAAGTTTTAGCTTTCTTGGTTTCAGATAACTGGATTTTTATTAATAAAACGGTGCGTATATGCGCGCGGGCGCGTTGCGCCTATCTCACGGCATCAGCTGCTTCTCTCTCACGCTAAATTATGCTATTGATTATATTCAAATATGTAAATTATATTTAACGCATTTATTGACAAAAATAATTTTTTATTTACGTTTTTTTTTTAAATACGTATGAGGTATGAGACATTTACTCTTCAGTCTTCCTCATCATCGCCCTCAAACTCTTGCTCGCTTTCGTGGTCGCTGTAATCCATATCGATCATCGGCGTCCGATCCTCATCATCTGTAAGCAAATATAATAAATAATATATTATTACATAAAAAATAATCGCATAAAAAAGTTTTAGTTTTATAATTTTAATACATATATGATATAATAATATAATAACGCAAGAGCAAAATTTTGAAATTAATTAGAATATTATTTATAAAAAGTATTCACGTTATAATAAAAAATTGTTTTAAGGAGGTTGAAGCGATCCAGTTGAGTCAATTGACGGTTTAGAAAAAAGTTTTTTATTAGGTCATTAAAAAATCTGTATTAGGTATCATTTTATTCTTCATACGCTGCTATTGCATAAAACGTATAGTAAAAGTATCATATTATGCATCTTTATATTTTAATTAGCTAAAAACGAAACACTTTTTTGCCAATGCCAACTTGAAAACTTGTAGTATTGCTAATTATTTCAATATAAAAATGGCATGAATAT
>NW_027270062.1:0-1120 GCF_030848805.1 Temnothorax longispinosus | reverse complement strand
GTCACTCGCTCCATTCATAAAAACCACGACACTTGTCATCGTGCCAACATTGTGATTATAATCAGCTGTCAATAGTGTCCCTAACTTTACTATTGGCATGATGATAAGTATTGTGGTTTTTATGAAATGGGGGGGGGTGACCGATTTGGAATAGGTGGCCGATTTAGACCACTTTCTCGTAATTAATAATATACTATTGTGTTAGCGGTCAACAGACCACGCACGCAAAATACCGCGCCTGCAGATCGGCAACCAATATTACACGTACCAAGCCGAGCCGGCAGAACGGCAATCCGTCGTACGCGCGTCGTACGCGCATTTGTTATATTATAAGAATTGTGATGTTAACGATTAATGCAACAAACTCTTCTGTTTTTCAGATTTACGCCTCGGGGGAATATGGATTAAGTGTGAAGGAAAAAAGGGAAGGAAAGGTGTGTCAATGACATTTACTATATCTACGCGAGAGCTTTTATTCCACGGTTGCAGGGTACAATATAAAATAGTACGACAAAGAACGTGTACGTTTTTTCAACGAAAGGCTTCCTCGGTGGACAGATGGTGTTTACTACCGCAGTCTGAAATAAAATAGACGATTACACATGCACTATATTTTGTACCGAGCAACAAGTTAGTAAAAAATAATTTTTATTTATTAATCATGAATACAATTGTTTTATTTATTGATAATCATTTCTTTTAGCATCAGAAATGATGTACAATCATAATGAGAGCTTGTTTTCTATTATTTAAATAATTTTTCAACAATGAGTAACAATTTCCTCTTATTCCGTAGTCGTACAGTTTGTCCAGTAGTATTTGGTGATTCACGGTATCAAAAGCCTTTGCTAAGTCAAGGAAAGTTGCAATTGTGCATGTACCATCATTCAATTTTTTGTATATATAATTTGAGTTTAGTGCAAGAGCATCCTTAGTACCTTTACCTTACATGAACCCAAATTGTTTCTCAGAAAGAATATTTGAATCAGTGAAAAACTTGTACATTATTTTATGGAGTATTTTCTCGATAATTTTTGCAAAGTTAGATAGCGAGATCGGTCGGTAATTAGTCACATTGCACTTTTCCCCAGCTTTATAAATAGGTACAACAACGGCATAC
>NW_027270061.1:0-1092 GCF_030848805.1 Temnothorax longispinosus | reverse complement strand
TGAAAGGGTCTGGCAATCAAAACTCTTATAATTAGATATCGCAAACAATATTCGATCATTTTTTTCCCCCTCGTGTATTCACTCGAAAAGGACCGCGTTCTCGAAAATATCGACTTGTTTGTGAAATCGATAGCGTAGCGGCGACCACGGTGCCGGAAGCTAGGAGCGCGCTACCGATTCTCTTTTGTTGTTACCGGTCCGTGCTTGCGACGCGACGAGCCGCGTTCCGCAGTTTCGCGCTATTCGCTCAAGGTCTGAGATACAGAACGCACGTTTCGAGGTCGTGGTCCCTTTGCTCGATTAGTAAGATTCGTTCGAATAAGCGTAATCCCGATAAAGTACGGTCAAGTAAGATCGTTCGGTCGTATACATTAATTGTACGAGGCTTTATTCTAATATACGAAAGAATATTCTGCTCGGAAAGTGTAGTATAAAGACGCGCCATTGCATAATTACTTTCGAAGTACCGGCTTCGCGCCCGCGTTAACACGCGTGGTGTGATCCTCGAGATCACGACGAAATTGATTCCTGCGTGCGTACGATTTCCGTGTTTATTACCGCCTGAGAGAAAGGGAAAGAGAGAGCGAGAACATTCCAACCGACGCACGAGGGACGAAGGATGCGAGTGCTTGATTAGAAGGACGAATTACGCTAGCTCTCGGGAATTGCATCCCTGGTTTATGTCGCCTATGACGATCGAGCTGAGTTCTTCAACGTTAAGTACTTCGTTTCCTTTTCTTTCCGTGTTTCGGATAAGTGTGGACCACGCCATTTCGGGCTCTTTGAAGCTCTTCCGATTACAACGGATAACGCTGTCTAACGAAGGTCTCTATTGCTAGTAAGATCGCAATATCGATAAGCCGCGCATCGGTTTACACTACGTGTACACGCGTTAATTGTATTTCTACCGAATTCCGCGTTGTTTTTGACTCGAGACGATTCGTTGTGTTATTCATTTTCGAGAGATTCTGTGTTTACGTCGGTACGGTAAAACAACCTTGATATTTGATACCTCATTGTTTAGCCCGTCTCGCGGGTCTCTTACGTTCCCGTAGCAAAAAGTAAAGATTCTCGGAAGAAGCATTACATATT
>NW_027270060.1:0-1150 GCF_030848805.1 Temnothorax longispinosus | reverse complement strand
TGGTTGGCGCTCGCCTGTGTATATCAGATGTTCGCGTCATCATTAATTGTTGTACATATTAGTTGATAAGTTGCGCGTACAAGTAACGTACAAAATCGTATTTTTCGTGACTCGCGCGAGACGTTGGCGGATCGCGACAGATAGCAACACTCGCGCGACTCACCCGACTCGTGCTGCCCGCCCACGGGTGGCCCGCAATTATTTGGAACCATGAGTACTCGCTCCGGCCACTATTCGCAGGTGCGCGAGCAGAGGAGTACCGTGGGAAGATTCGCTGTTCAAACGTGGACTCGAGAACACACACTCGCCTCGCGCTCGCACATTTTCGGAGTAATCGAGTGAACTCGCAGTTTCGGAGCTCGACAAGTCGTCTCAGTAATCTCGGGCTTGAGTGCTTGCCTCTTGCACATGTGCCTGCTATATCGCCTGCTTGCCCGTATTGCACGTTTTGCCTGCCTGCCTGCCGCGGCACGTGAGTGCCTGCACATCCTAGCCTGCTGCACGCCTTCCGCTCTCCATCACCACGGGGAGGACCGGACGCCACAAGGCCACCACAAGAACATCGGGCAACGATACGGTGAGTCGCTTTTCGCTTGCTTTCGCTTTATTCGCCTAATAAAAATTGTGAGGGGATTGCCCCTCTGGTCCTTCGAACCCCGAAATCTCATCGACCGATCGCAAATCCGGGGCGATTGACACCCCCCCGAGCACGCTTAATTCGACGTGATTGGTTCATCGCTCGTCGGGAATCAATCTAGGATCGATCTCGAGGCTTAACAATAAAATATATAGGGTATATAGAATGAATATCATGCTAACTGTGTTAACGTCTGGAAAACTAATAATCAAAGGTATGAATATGATCAGAGTGACCACTAGGTACTCCTTAAGCCGCATCTCGCTGACTTTACTGACTCTACGTTAAATAATATGGTTGGTGTGCTCTCGCTGAGTGCGAATAAGCTAAAAGTAATATGCATATGATAGAAATTGCAAAAAGAATGAAAATGAATGCAAGAACTAATATTTTAAATTTATCAGAGTCCATGGCCTGTGATTGGCTCTCGCGATGGCTCTGTCGTCGCTTTTAATGATAATTCACTCGAGGATGCGTGGGATTGGTTGAAAAAGATTTCAGGTGTTTGCTTTC
>NW_027270059.1:0-1206 GCF_030848805.1 Temnothorax longispinosus | reverse complement strand
CAGGCTGGCCATCAGTTCACCGCTCAATTGCCCGCGCATCTGCATGAGATCGTCCATAGCGCTGGTATCTCCAATGTTATAAGCGCAGTATCTCAGACTGGGTGCCAACTCCTCGACGCGTGCCTTGTACACGATCTGCTCCAGTTCTGGCAGCGCAGATGCCAGATTACCATATACCACCTGCGCCTTCTTCAAGTTTTCCATGGCCTGTTTCCACAGTTGCAACTCAAACTGCAGGGAACCGTTCATCCAGGCTACGTATGCCTGAGCCTCGAGTTTCGTACGTGCGTCGCAATTTATATTCTAAACAGAACGTAACAAAACAATAAAATAATGTACAGTCTTGACAATTTTATGGAGCTAATTAATAAAACAAAGTAGAAAAATTAAGAGGTATGTATAAAGTTATAGACAAATTCAAAAGCGGTTCTTTTATAAAAGCATACCTCTATTAAATCTTGCAACTGTAACGAGTATGCAGCTGCTTTCTTGAGCCTCGATATCAGATGAAACTTCTTCCTGGGCTCCGTGTTAGATTCCTGGCGCAGTTGCATCGCGTGGCTCCACGCGCGCTCGGCCATCATCAAGGGCACTTGCAGGAACTTGTCCTCGCTGACCATAGTCGCGGTGACGTCTCTCCTCTTGAAATGACGCCTGTCACCCTGCGGCACTTTCAACACCTTCCGCAATCTCCTGAGCCTTCTCGAGCAGTAACCGCGATACCGCTGGTAATCGCCGTGTCTCAACCCATGCTGCTGTTGCGCTTCCTTGATTATTTTCAGGACTACACGTTTGTCAGGAATTGATAAGGGCAACAGAGATTGAAATTGCAATAAATCAAACACGACAGTGACAGAATCAATCTTTACGCTACACGTCAAATTAACAAATTTTACGCTATGTTAATTGGCTGCATCGTTAATTTAATAAAGCCAGCAAAACGTTTAATAAATTTTCAATAAAGCGATAGCGAGAGGTTACGGAAGAACATATGGCATTGACAGTGAACTCTGGTCAGAGACCCGAGGCTTTCACGAAAGGATACTCTCCAAGGAATACGTCCTCGGCTCCTTCGCCGTCACTCCATTCTGCGTCTGATTCTCCTTCGAAAGGTCCACCTTTTCTTCGACTACCATCCTTCCTCAATCACGTACTTGATCCTCATGAAAAAATGCTAAAATATACGTATTTCTCACGTCAGTCACG